>NW_026623630.1:15854-42626 GCF_030028575.1 Malurus melanocephalus
ATCTCTGTTTACACCAACTGATCAGATTCCCTGCTGTAAGCTCCCCTGTCAGGGATAAGTCTGCAGAGACCAGTATTTGCAAATTTATCGCCTCTCTATTTATTTGTAGGTAAAATATTCTCCAGCGATTCATCTCATCACTGGAGAAYGCTTTTCCAAATAAATTGCACTGCTTCCTAAAATTTAATTCCTATTTCATATTCCTTCTTGTTTGCTTAGTTTTTATCCTTTATCAAACGGCTTTGGGCAGGTTTCTGGTATCACTCATGCATTTCCATCGGGGTGAGTGTGTTGTGCATCTCCTGTGCTTCTCTGTGGGYTGAAATCMGAGTCTGGGATTGCATTTGCTGTYACACACATTCCATTTGTTGGGAGATGCTCTCAGAAAGGCAAGACCTGAGCATTGCCAGTGGTGCTGAGATCTAAGCAGAATGGGTGTAACTGCTCTGTGTGTTAAATCTCACCCCCAGCATAACCTGAACTTGGTGAAATTCAGCTGAATCAGCTCATTGGCAATGTCTGGGAAATGCTGGAAGACAGGAAGTTTCTTTCTCTCAGTCATGGCTTTATTTATATTGCTGTGGTGTGTGGAGTTCTAGTCAGACCCTGCTTCTAAGGAGTTTCAAAGAGACCAAAAAAGGAGTTCTTGCTTCAGAGAGTTTAAAGTTTTTTATCAGGGGACAGGAGASTGTACAGATTGCAGTGCATGAGAGGCAGCATGAAGTAATTCCAGCCAGCAKGAGCTCTGCAGCTTCCTGGCTGAGAAGTATTTTAATGAAAGCTTTGTGTGGACACAGATATGTTCTGCTTAGAGAGTGGCTTTTGTTTCTTTACAACTTAAACCAGACTCCTTCCTTGGAAAGGATGTAGATTTAAAAAAGAAAAAAAATCATTAATTTTTGGGGGTTTCGGGCTGAAAGAAAACCTTATTTCTGATAGCTACATTTAAAATTTCTCTAGTCAATAGAGAAAGTGGTTTTTCCTTGTGCTTTATCCAGTCTCTGTTTTCTGCAGTTACAAATGCTGCTCACGGCTCTGAATAYCAGCAAATTATCATTGTGGTATTTATGCAGGGGTAACAGCCCAATCCTGCTGCTGGAGTGTGGCCCAGAGGTGGGGGAGGCTCAGCCCTGCAGAGCCCCGGCCCTGGGATTGACTCAGGAGTTTGCTGTGTTCCAGGTGAAGCTCTCCTCCCCCTGGCACCAGAAATAAATTGCCAGATCCCATAGAACACTTCYAACACCTCATTGAAAAAACAAAGCTCTACATTCTCCGTTATTTCTTACTGCTTTGAACTTTAAAAGAGATGTAAGCAAGTCCATCCTGGTGATAAATGGCCTCATACCTGCTTTTATGATGACTGAATTATTGGAGGAGAACAAAGTGGTGGGAGGATTCCCAGCAGACCTTGTCCAAACGACTGCCCTTCAGTTTTCCTGTGGCACAGAGCTGCTTGCTGTGGGTGGGAACTGCACCTTCTAATTAAAAATTATGAGTAGAAGTGCTGCTGTTATTTCAGAATATGGAAAGTGCTTTTTTTTTTTTTTTCCATGAAGTCCACCTTTTAATTGGATGGCAATTGGATAATGATTTACAAAAATATTAAAGAACTCATTGAGGATATATTGCCCAGGTTTCGTGGAAAGGTCAGTGCAGACAAAACCCATTAATGCCCCGGTGTTTATTTGGCTTTCTGTATTAGGATGAGTCCCATTAGCTCTGATGAGGTAAATGGGGAAGCATATGGAGAATTGGTGTYTCAGCTGGAATCAAATGAGTTTATGAGTGTTCACAGTCTCAGCAATGGGACTTGGCTTTTAATTTTTTCTGTGCCTTATTTCTGCTGTCCCATCTGTAAAGAGAAGAGCAAAGATGAAGTGGGAGCCTTTGCCTGTCTGTGGTTCAGCTGCTGTGAGTTCCCAGTGCTCCCTGGTGCCATCCCCAAGACCCTGAGCTGGAGTTGGCTGTTGGGAATGTTTGTGGTGAGTTACAAACTTTAAAAAAAAGGGATTTTCCTTAAGCAAACAGCAGCCAATTCTGTCCTTGTTTCCTCCTTTCACTTAATGCTGTGAGATAAAACCCTACTTTACCATCAGCGTTAGCACACTCCTCCACGCTCTGTTATCTCATACATAATCAATCCACTTAGGCACCAATAGCAGAAATGAAAAAGCAAAAGCTTTAACTCTGCCGAATGCCAGCCCCAGCTGTAATCACATCAAGRCAGCGATTTGTGCAAATAATGATATTCCCCACCTTGCCCAGAGCAAACTCCCTTAACCTGGAATCATGTTCTCCCTACTCCACCAGAAGTAATTGAATGTCCAAGTGTTTTGTCAGCAGTGCAGCTGCAAAGAGAGCAACTGTAAAGGTCTGTAAAAGCTTTTCCTTCTGATGAAACCTCACTGAGCAATCAGAGAAACAAACCCGACAAAAGGAACAGAAAACTGAGCTCCCACCCCTCCTGAACGGGCAGCTGCTGTGTCACAGAGACAAAAGGAGGCTTGAGGGAAGTGGTGCCTCTTGGCAGGACATCACTGGGAGGACACAACTGTTTTGGGGACACCAGCCAACATTATGACATTTCCTTTTATTGGGAGCATCTGCTCTCGAGGTGGTACCCGGCCTCATGTGTTGTTTTCTGTGTGACTTGGAGTGGCTCGGCAGATTCTTGGGATCCAAGCCAAGTTGTTCCAAGTTTAAGTAAAATAATTTCGAGTCCAAGGCTAAAATGTTGACACTGATTTCCCATGCAACACCTTTGATATTATTATGCTTGCTGGAGTATGGAATGGCTGTGGGAGAAAAGGGCTTTGCGTATTTTTGTTGTTATTGCAGTTAAACTGAACAGAGAGAGTCCAAAGTGTCTTTTTTGGGATTACTTCTTAGAAGAAAAGACTTAAATGAGCAAAATTGGTAGCTGTTTACTGCTTTTCATGTTAGGTGTCACCACAATGACAATACTAAGAAAATGGTGATGTTATTTATTCACAGCATTTGTCTCCGAGTATTCATGTTTTTTGATGAGATCTCCCAATGGGGAACTAATGCTCTKATGAGGAGCAATTTGAAACCTCAAGAATAACTAAAAGTTGAGCCCCACAGTACAGATGTGTCGCCACACTTGAGTGGGAATAGGAAATAGCTCTGAAGATCTTTACTGTGATCTAGCTGGAAGCAAGCTAGTGACTTGTGTCCTGGGTAATTGAACCTGCCAGTCACAGCATCCAACCTGTGTCTGACCCAAAGGCGGCTTCTCTGCTCTCAGTGGGGCAGAAAAGGTTCTGAATTCTGAGGAGCTTTTGAGCTGAGGAAGCCCTTACCCAAGCATTTTGGTTTGCAGCTCTTCTTTCGTGAGGGAAATGCATTTCTGARMRGTTACAGTGCAGCAGCGATGCTCCRGGGTCTGGTGGGGATGGAAAGGTGCTGGGATCTGTGGTTCCAGCTGCAGAAGCTGGGAAAAGGGGGAGGCAGAGGATGCTGAGAGCAGCCTGCTATTCCTTTATTCTGTGTTCGTGTGAGGCGGTCCCCAAGGAGGAAGGAACTGCAGGAAGGCCAAAGGATTGATTTGTTATTGCCCCCCTCGCAGTGCCATCTGTTGCTGTCTTTTTCCAGMATGAAAGGGAAGCGTTCACTGTTATTTTCCCATCTAAAAACTGTGCTACACCTACCAAAAGCATAATTCAAGATCTGGATGCGTTCCCTGCATGTTGCAGAGTGAGACCACTGTGCAAACAAAGCAGGGAGATCTCTCCTGCAAGATTAAACAACTTCCAGGCTTTGTACTGGAATGAAAATGTGGATAAGAGCTAATAGCTRCAGCTAATTCTTGATAATTTCCCAATAATGCATTGTGGACAGAGCCACAGAGCATGGGGCACTGTAAATACAGGAGAATTATCCTGTGCCTCACCTATTGCTGATCCTGTCATGTGTGCTGTGTCCAATTGCCTCCTGGCACAGTGGCCCCTCCAGTTCCCTGCAATGTCCCTGTTTATCCTGGCACTGGAGTCAYTTGGTGTTGCTTATCTCCCTTGGGTGAGTGTTGTGAGTCAGAGCAGTGAGCAATCTGAACAATCCTCTGTGGYACAGACGTGTCTGTCCTGGCCTCCTTTGCAGGTGGAGCTGCTAATTGCAGAGAAGTCCTTCAGGGCTGCTTTGATTTCAGTTCTACTCACCCCGGCCCTTCTTAATTTTTCAAGGCAAACAAAGAACAAGGGCTGATAATATTTTACATTTATTCTTTACACGTGTTTATCTAAGTGGCATTAGAGAAGTGCCTTATCTGATGTTGTTCTCCTTCTGCTGGAGCAGCCTCCGTGTGTGCTTTTGGCAGGCAGAGCTGCTCCAGCTATCAGGAAAACTGCAGGTGCTATCAGAGAGTGTTTTTTTCCAACTGCTGACTGATATCCAGGGCTTTAATGCCGAGATCCCTCCCTGTGCACCGTGTGCTGATGGCTCTGATGAAGAGAAAGCTGTCAGGGATGAGAGRCTGGAGAGAGAAGGTTCTGTTTGTTGTGCACCCCCATCCTCATTTTGAAGTGTTCAGCAGGGCTGCAGGGGGGCACAGGTTTCAAAATCTTCAGCATATTCATTAAAGTCTGCGTTAGATGTTCTCTCCAGCCTGCTTTTCCTATTTTTTTTTTTTTTTTCAAGGATCTGCTTTTCTCCTTGGTGCTCKTTGTGTGGAAAATGAACAATATTTTCATGCAACAATAAAACCAAGTGTAGGACTGAGCAGCAACGTTGGCAAATGGCTCTGCTGGACATTGAACTCCTGAGTGAAGCCTCACTGTTATCATGGGGATGGAAAAGCAGGAGGGAACAGGCTGGAACAGGCACTGGTGTTGTGTCTTTCTCCTTCCCTTGCAAAATGGTTTTTTGTTCAGCAGGAGCTTTGCTGAGCAGGGAGTGCARCACCCAGACAGCCTGGGCATGAGAGGAGGCTGAAAAGCCACAGCTGCCTCTGCCCCCAGCACCCAAGGGCACAATAGGTGCTCCTSTATGTTTTAATTTAGTTTGTTAATAATTGAATAAGGTTTTATGGTAGCTCCAGGACCCTGGAACACTTCAAATCTCCCCATTGTGTGAAATGCCCAAATTCCCTGAGCTGGGATTGGAATTGGTGATGTGGGGTGAGCACAGCTGTGTTTGGTRCTGCTCTCCTGGTAGGATCCAGCTGCAGGTGCTTGGAAAATTGGAAAATCGCCTTCCAGGCTTCTCAGGACAGTCTGGGGCTGTGAGGGAGCTCAGCTTTTACCAAACAGGCAGTGCTGGAGCAGCCTCTGTGTGAGCTCAGGGCAGACATCCAGCCTGGCCCCACTGCATTCCCCATGTGRGTTCCTCATCCCAGGACCTGCCTGGCCCTGCTGCTTTGGCAGAAGAGGAGATTTCCAGAACAATCCCACACAAAGCCAGGCTGGATGGGGTTTGGAGCAGCCTGTGGGAGGTGTCCACAGCAGATGRACCCTCCCATYCCAAACCATTCTGGGATTCTGTGGCTGATTTTTTATTGATCTGTGCTGAACATGATGAGAATTGCATAATAAATGTGATGGCGACAGCTCCATGGACAAGTGATGATCACCTGGTCTACCCATAACCTCTTCACAGCACTTATACCTTGGGTTTTGCATAAATTTTGTAATCAGATAATGATTTGTGCTCTACARAGCTGATTCTGATATACCTGAAGGGTCTGGCACTTTGTGATTTCCTACAGCATTAAGCCATAGAAACAAATCGGTGTTTAATGTAGATTTTAGTTTTATTAGCTTCCTTCCCCACTTCAAGAAACAAGTGTATTGGCTAACATAAATCAGGGGTTTGAGACCTAAAATATATCTGTTCTCCAGCCTTCTTTATTGAGGGGAAAGAAAATGAAGACAATTTCTTGCAAAGCAGAGCTGGTAGAAAATGAAGGAAATAAAAGTGAGGATCTTCAAGTCTGTGGGAAAGATTCACWGCATGAATGATGCTGTTCTTCCTGGAGACACCCTGGTGGCATCCCCCTCTCCTCCTCCTGCCCTATCCCCACTGCAGTTGTTAAATATTTTGTGTGTTCTCCATCCCATAGGGTTGCCAGGGGTGGAGCTTTCTCTGCCAGTGATAACATCATTAATCTTCCTGATTTTTTGGGAAAAGTTGAGCAAAAAACCTTTGTGCACCAGCCTCAGACTGATGTCATTAATCAGTGATCATTTCAAGGTATTAATTAAGGCACTGGGCTTTCTGCCTGGAACACATACTTCAAGGCATTTTTTTTTTGCACCAATAAAGTAAGTGGTTTCCATTAAAGGGCAATTAGCAGAGACACAAAAGCAGGGAAGTGCTCCATCTGATTCATCAACCCCATAAACAAGGTGCTGCCACCATTTCTTCAGCCTTAGATGGAAAAAAAAGGCTTATGAATGCCTCTATTATCTGTATCATCTGTTGTGGAAATCTGGAGATGCTTTTCCTGTTGTAGTTTAGATATTTTCTCGGTTTTTCCTGTATTCCAGTTACACAAAATGAAAAAGCCYTTTGTGTTGTTTATTCAGAGTTTCTCAAAACATTTTAATGATGTGAATAGAGAGGGGATTTTAAGGAGCTGCAGAGTTCACAGTCAAACAATCCCACTSAAGTCTCTTTTGTGCTATTAGAGAGGGACTGCTGTGCATTTTAATGGTGTTCACCAAACTAACAAACCTGGCTTCCTTTGAAAGTCATTCGTGGCAGCATTTTTTGTCAGCCAAGCCTCCACAGGCCATTAGAGATCCTTTGGATTCAATTATTTTCTTCTGGGTTAGGAAGAACTAGCACCCAAATAGCTCAGAGGTTGTTTCAAACAGAATTTTGTTTGGTTTTTAGGTGTTTGTCCAATCCCCCTGGATAAAATACGTGCTCCAGCTTCAGAAAAAAAAAAATACAGAAACTTGAGAGATGGGGAAAAGCAGGGGTGAGGCTGATGTTTCTGTTCTCCAGCTCTTGTGAGCATCATCTTTCCTACTCTGAGGTGCATCCTCATCCTCCATGGAAACCCAGGCACGGAGGGACAGCACAGGGTTGTGGAAATGTTTTATCCAGTCTGTTTTATCCGGGTTTCATGGAGCTGGGAACAGGTTTAATTGAGCCTAATGTRACTCTCCCCTCGAGACTGACTCAGYGTGGCATTAGRCAGACATTGAGCTGCACTCACAGCAGAAAAGACAGGAAGGGAGGGCGGTGTGGGTTGTTTTTACCTTTGGGAACCCCTATGCATAAACTTCTTCATGATAACGTACATTAAAAACAAATTAGCTTTGCTGAGAAGTGCACAGGATCCTCAGCCTGGGCTTGAACTCAACATTTTCTCCTGAGGACAGCAGAAGGAGCAGGTTTGGAGCAGGGGATGGAACTCAAACTTCTCAGCACTGGGGTTTATCTGGAGAGCTTTGGTGCACAGGAGCAGCCAAACTTCACAGGTGCCCTGCTTTTGATCTTGAATCTCCTGTGTTCCTTTTGACCATCAGCTTCTCTGTGTGTGTTGGAAGTGCTTCCATCCAGACAGGGCTGACTTGGCCAGCGCTGAGGACACARCTCCCTGACACTGCTAATTAGATCTAAATTAGCATGGCTGGGATTTAGCACTCTGCTCCCTCTCAGTGGCTGCCTATTGATTTGCTGGGTTTTATTCTGCAGCTCCTGATTCAGAACTCTGTCTCTGTAACAACTCTGGGAACCAGGAGGTGTCCAAGGGACACTTTTTGGCTGTTCACGTTTTGCCCTGATCCAAAAGGGACCAGGAATGCCCTTGAGAAGATCCTTGGATGGTCCCCACGAGCCCTGCTCTGGCTCTGGATTACTGAAACAGGAGAGCTTTGACTCTGAACAGGCACTGGGGCTCTGGAATGGCACTGGAAACAGGCACTGAGTGTTCTGGGGATGAGGTGGGTACAGCCCCTGGAGCTCTCTAAATGTTCCTTTGCTTTGGGGGACAGAGCAGTCAATGTCCCTCGAGGCAATGGGCAGAGGTTTAGGGTGTAAGAATGAATTAGGCACAGTTTAATGGTGAGCTTGGCAGAGCTGGATTAATGCTGGACACTTCCTGAGAGGTCTCCTTGAACCCAAACACTTCTGTGATTCACTGAACGTGAAAGGAAAGTTTGTGCAAATCCTCCATTTGGTGGCACATGTGGCACTCACAGTTTGGCTTCAAGTGCTGGTGGCAGAGCAGTGGCACAGAAATCCCCCCTCACACCCCTCACCCCTCTCTGCAGTCCTGGTGAGTGAAGCACTATCAAAGGTCCGTGGTACACATTCTTAAAGGGTCATTTTTCTTCTAACAAGATTCACTTCCCACAAAACGAAGTTGGATATTTCCCATTATTGGAGAATGACTGTTGTGGGGGATGAATCACCTTGGCTGTTATCTGACAGACGCCAATCATTCCTTTGTCCTTGCTCCTGATGAAGTAGAGAGGCAGTGATTTGTCTCCTTCAGAAGATGAAACATCTGCTGAGCCTTGTTTTCCTCAGACACGGTGGTGATCATCCCAACAAGGCTGGGCCATCATTTGGGTCCCTCCTCCCCAAACCCCTGCACACAAAACAATTCCCATCCCTCATCCATTTCACCCAATTTCATGTGTTCAACCCATGGAACTGAGGGAAGGAAGTGCAGGGACTGAATGGTCTGAAGGATGCATTAGAATTTTAGAGGACCTTCCTAAATATATCACAGCCCCCCTCATTGTATTTGCTCAGGGTAATTAAGGTTGTGATTATTCAATCAGTCCCATGGCAGATTTCTTCTTTTACAGAATAAAATTGATGGGAGGGCTTTCTTGTCTCTAGGAGAAAAAAAATGGTTGGGTACAGCATGTCATATTGATTCCAGAATGCATGGGTTGCCTTGTAGTCATTTTTTTCCCCTTCTTGGTCTCCAGTACGTGCTGCAAGGATTTGGTGTCAGTAAAATTGGCTGTCTGTCATACAAGAGTTATTAGAGGGGGAAAAAAAAGTAATTTTCTGATCATAAGATTAAATTTTAATGGAGAAAAGAAAATGAAGGCACGGGTAACAATATTGGACTTTTTTGGGGTAAAAAAGATATACGGTTCAAAAATATTCAATAAGAAATAACAGTATAAATAAGTATATAGGCTATTTCTCAGAGAGAGCCAACTCACTGAAATTATGCATGGCAGGAGGGAAGGGGGATTGCACAGCCAGAAACCCACCTGAGCATCTTCTAGTGAATCAGATTTTATCTTCCATCCCATTGCATTGACATTTGTGGAAGTGCCTTTCCAATRCCCAGAGAAGTTTTATCCAGCAGGAAGTCTCAGGCTGTTAAATGGAATAAACCAGAGCTGCGAGTTTTCTACCGGGACTCGGGGCTTTGACAAACATCAGCTTTATTTATAAACGGTTCTCTAGGACAAAAAAYGATGGCCCCTGCTTGGAAAAGTGTCTTAAATTACCAGGATGTGCAGTGGTGAGCGCAGCATTTTCTGCGAGATCCTTCTCCAGATAAAGCTGCGGCAGACAATGGATCGCGACGGCGCTTCCCCGAAGAGCCCGGGATTTGCTCTCTAATCTCCTCCTCCAGGACTATTTTCGAGATGCTTTTTCTTTACTAAACAGATTAATAAGTCCACAGCAGAGCCTCCTTTTGTGTCTCTGCCCTGTATTCAAAATACATTCGCTGACACGGGTGAGAAAATTGAAGTTAAATCATCCCCGMGCCGCCGTTAAGATTACTGCTGCATTTTGGGCATTTTTAAAACATGCCTCTTGTTCCTCCCTCCCCATCCCTGCTGGAAGGTTGTTTTTTTATTTTTTTTAGGTTAAACTAAGGTTTTGCTATCTGTCTCAGGGCTTTAGAAAGCTGTAGATTACTTGCTGTCGGGATGTGAAGGCTGTTGGGTGCAGAAGGAATTGCTTTTTTAGGCGAGCACAAATAGCAGCCCTCTGTTGTGTTCTTTGCAGAGATCGCGTACAATGGATGGGAGAGGAGCTCAGAATGTCAGGAAAGGTGACAGTGAAGGCAGCCAAAATGCAAATGGATGGGGAGAAATGAAAGTGAGATAGAAATGGAAGTGAGATGCCCGAGCGGGCTGGGGAAATCACGCTGAGAGATCAAACGGAGACCGGAGCAGGCAGGAGAAAAGTGAAGTTTAGCTGCGGAACAAACAAACTGATTGGCAACGAGGAATTGCTTAGAAACACAAAGAAAATAACCCAGCCAAGAGCACAGAGCCCCGGTTCGGTGAAAGGCTGTTAAGGGCTGCTTTTTTTGCATGAATGAGAGGGGAAGTTGTGAAGTGGCTGCGTGGGTGGCTGGAGCGGCGGTGCGAAATGGTCCCCTGTTGGCTGGAGCAGATAGAGGGAATTATTGATGTTGTTTTGGTCTGTGGAGCTGGCAGAAAAATCTTTTCCCCGTGAGATGCATCTCTGCCAAGTGAAAGGTGATCTCTTGCTCTGTGGCAGGGCCCTGTGTGTTTTGTGGGGTGAAGGAAGGGGCTGGCTTTGCACAGGGGTYGTGTAAATACAGAATCTGGGCGGAATTCCGGCATCCATCACGCACTGTAGAATGCTCCTGGAGCCCAGGAGGATGCAAACACATTCCTGAAGAGTGTGTGCGAGTCCTTAGCTTGGCTATGGGATGCTGCTGCTCTGTTGGTTGAGATATGACTGCTGCTGGATTTGGAATAGAAACTAATTCCTTATCTTTTCCCACTAACCCCGTAAAAATACACAATCCAGACTCCTGTGTGTGGAAGTGGGTACCACCAGACAGAGAATTTTGTGTTTGGGAAGTGTTTACACATAAGATTTTTGTTGGAGCAAATATCTTGGATCAGAGGCTTGGAGTTGTGTTTGCCTCTTTTGTTGGGAAGGTTGAGCMTCTTCCTTGGTGCTCCCAACCTGTCCTGTCCATGGGCAGCTCCCTCCCTGCCTGAAGCTGTAAAAAAAGCAAAGTGAAGCAAATCTGAGGCAAACAAAATTAAAATACAAAGTTTGGTGTTACCCACACCACATTATCATTCGCTCAGAGGAGGTTGAAGAGTGATGTGTAAGTAGTTAATTAAAAARAAATATTTTAAAAGKCCTGAGGGAGKAAAAAGTGAGATTAACTTCTTCAAAGAAGGAGGGGAGTCACATATTTGTTCTTTACATATAGGTCCCTCTTTATACTCTTGCTTACTGTGAACATTTTTTCCTTAAGATTCTTTGTGCTTAAAAGAGAACCTTTGCTTCTGTGCTTCTTCTCTGCACAGATTCTGAAAGACCTTTCTGGTTTCCTTGAGCGTAAAATATCAGAGGTTTTTATTAATAGAAACATTCTTTGGGAGCATCAGGCAAGTGTAGACCTTGTTTTAAAACAGCTTTTAAAAGGATATTTTTAATATTTCTACACCTGGTAATGAAATTCCAAATGGCCTGGAGCACTTCAGATCTTGCAGTGCATCCCCTTGGATTAATCAGTTTTGCTCAGAGATGTCTTTAAATCCAGTGGCCTCCACAGTGCTTTTGGTTCTTTGGTGATGAGCTCCAGACATATGAAACTGCATAAAATCCCTGAAAGACTTGGCTTCTGTGCAGTTCTCCAGTGCATTATCATCCGTTCATGTGTCAGCACTTAAATGGCTCCAAATTCTTCATCATTCTTAAAGGTGGGAGTGACCTGATTCCCTTTGCTTCATTATTCCAGTAGCTTTGCCAGCAGTATTTACAAACCAAATCACATCTGCTTTGGCTGCCATCAATCAGTAGATGATGAGATAGACATCATTGCATCTTTTTATGAAGAACTAATTGCAGGGCAATTAGGATTTCTTGGATTTTTCACCTGTGCCTGTGTTGTCTGTAGTTTAAATAACATCTTCTGGCTCTTCATTTTTAACACACAGGAGGAGGAAAGGCTTAGGAAAAAGATGAGAAACTCATGTGGCTTCCTGGTACATTTTGTTTTGTTATATTTGTGTTATCACAGCACTCCTGAGYGCTCAGGTTGTGCTGTCCCAAGGAAAATGTCACATAAAGGGCCCAAAGGAGCAGTGAATGGAAAGTTGGGTTGTGATAGTCCCAGGGCTGGGATAGCTGAGGCACAAAGGGAAGGATGAGCTGAGCCACAATGGGGCACTGTGGGGGTTTTTCAGCTCATTTCTTATTGCTGTGCTCAAATGAGCCCTGATTTAGGGCCACCCATCACACACCTGGGTGAATAAATTCAGATCCTGGAGCATCGTGGAGCTTTCCAGCTGGGATGCTCCTCCTCAGGCTTCCAGATGTTTCTCTGGTAACTCTTGGCTTTGTGCTGAGGGCTGTTCCAGCTGTGTCTCTTTAGGGTGACAGTGGCTTTTTGTCCCACGCAGGTGCAGCAGGTGCTCAGCTCTGACCCCACAAGGGGAGCACATCAGCCTGACCCCAAAACTGAGCCTAACCCGTCCTCCCTGCTGGTGTAAATCCAGCTGGGGCTCTGCAAAAAGGGGCCTGGCTTTGCACCAGTTCAGAAATTGGCTCCTTGGTCAGGTACAGTGGGATTGCTGGTTTGGATAAGGGCAGAGCAAATGTTTTTACAGCCGAATTTAACTCTTTGTGGCTGGCAAAGTGACTGAAATACCCTTTAACATGTCTGGTGTCCACATTCCCATAAAAACCATTTAATCACCAGSATTCTGGTCGCTCACCATGGCCTTGCCCGACACTGGAGCTGTTTCCATTGACGTCAGYTGTCTCCAGATCAGCCCCAAATTGCCTTTTTCCAGGTATTCCATTGTCACAAGCTGCATTCAGGCTGTGATTAGCCACCCAAATTGCCTGCTGGTTTTTCCTGCTCTGTAATCGGATTACTGCRATATTAGCAAATAAAAGCAGGAGCTGAGCAACAATGAAGCTCCAGCACAAAACGAGCAGAGAGGGAAGAGAACATCAGCAGGCAGGAGATTAAAAARTATAAAAATGCTACAGTGATTTGTTTCTTCCTTGCAGCTGGAGCATTGTGCAAACTCACGTTCCCACATCACAAGTCTCGTGGCACAGCTTCCATGTGAATGAGACAGGAGAGCAGGAACTCATGGACCAGGGAACGTTTGACCTGTTAGGTTGTAATTTCAGCTTCATGCATAAAGAGAGAAGTTTTTTTTTTTTTTTCTTTTATTTTTTTTTTCCCTTAATGCATTGACATTTTTGTACGCACACGTCCTTGATTTAYACAGAAGATAATATCATTTGTAAGTCTCATTTGTAGCCTTAAGCTGAAAAAGGACAGGGTTAAATGGGATATTGGGAAGGAATTATTTATTATGAGGGTGAGAAGGCCCTGGCACAGGATGCCCAGAGAAGCTGTGGCTGCTTCTGGATCCCTGGCAGTGCCCAAGGCCAGGCTGGACAGGGTTTGGAGCACCTGGGACAGTGGAAGGTGTTCCTGACATGGCTGGGATGGGATTTAATGTTCTTTCCAAATCATTCCATGATTCTGTGAAAATTCACTTGATGAACCTGCCCTGGGGACCCACTTGTCTGAGAAAAAAGACTTGACACGCCTTGAGTTTCCATCTCTTCACTCGTTCATGCTCACACAAACATCCTTGAAAATGGATAAAAGGACCCTCAAAAGTGAATAAAAATATTTTATGAAAGCAAGCAGTTGATGAAAAAGAATTTAACATCTGGCAGCATTTTGTGGGATCAATCAGAGCTGACCACCAGGCTGACACAGGGGGAGTTGTCAACATTGTCCAGACACCAAAATCATCGTCTTTGTCCCCCAAAATGCGGCAGTCCAATGTGAGTGGACCTGRAACTTCTTGCTTTAAGTATGGCTGGCACTTTATTGCTCATAAATTGACAATCTCAGAGCAAAGATAGTGCTGAGATTGTGGTTTTGGTAGGATTTTTATTGCCTCCCAAGGAACCTGCTCTTTCCACCATGGCAATGAATGATGGTGTTGGCAAACTGCTCCCATTTTTTATGGGTGAGCAGGCAGCTCCTGATAGTTCCTATTCAGCAATTCCTGAATTAACCTGAGCTTATTTAGAGCCTTTTAAACAATGAGCATATACCCCAAAAGAGGAACTCTATGTTTCTCAGATGCAGAATGTTTACCTGCTCAGGCCATGTTGAGGTGTTGGTTTTAGCAATCATTGCATATCACTTTATTGAAAACTCCTTTCACRTTCCTGCTGAGCAAAACTTCATCAGAATTGAAAAGGGTTGAGAGCTGAAGRGTTCTGATGGATTATCAGAGATGCAACAAGAGGAGCAGGCAGGAGAAATCCTAAACCCTTGGAGCTGGAGCTGCCACATTGATCCGTGCGGCTGCAGGAACTCAGGTTTTCATTAACTTCATGAGCATTGCATGATTTTACAGATTATTTCCTCACAATTATGTGCAGTAATTATTAAAATCTCTCTGGTTTATGTTGGTTYGGAGCCTCTCTGGTAGAGATTATTTTCCAGAGGCAGCAGAAGGTAACAGACCACTTAGAGGGGGTCTTGCATTGTGATCTCTTAAAGGAGACAAACAAACACAATATTGATCCCACATTGATTCCTTATTGTGGCCTKTTGAGCAAAGAGCCCTGCAAAGCTGTAATTTAGCTGGAGAATACTCCAAACATGCTAYAATTTCTTTTCTGTCCCTGATGAGCTCAATAGAAATATTTCCAACCTGGACTGTGCAGATTGGCGGCTTAGAGCTCATCAGTCCTGGGTTTATTTTAGATTTCTAGATGATTAAACATAAGGCTYCCAATATTTTCAACTTTACAGCAGCAGTTGCACTTTTCTCCTTTATTATGAAGTTCTTCTGATATTTAAATTTGAGGAGGTTTCAAACASTTTTCCTCCAGACGAATCTTTCCTGTGGTGTGAGTTCTGGGTTACTGTTTATTCACTAAACCCACGGCATGGTTAATTTACTTAAAATGAAATTTTAAAGAATTCAGTTTATTAGTCTTGCCTTTTAATGTAATGATATTTTATGGAATAAGAGATAATTTTTCACTGCTGTGTCAGAATGCTGGAATGTGGCTGCTTTTTATCTTTGAAGATTTAATTCATTTTTGATTTAAAACATTTTTCCAATTCTCCTTCCCCATCCACAGAAATCCAATTTCTATTTTTGTCATCAGAGCATGATTTTAATAGGTAGAACTATCAAGAAATTAAAAACATTTTCACTATTTTTATGTAAACCAGAATAAATTAGAGAGTACYGTGTTACTAAGTTTGATGTGCTTTGCAAAAGGAAAAAAAAAGAGGGAATTAATTACCGTTTCTTTCTTGATATATAAAATAACTTGATTTTATTTTAAAAACTTACCATTTGTCCAGAGAAATCATGTYTGGTCTTTTCTTTTTCCCCAGAAGGGAGATGTTACAGTATTGTGATCACAAGTTGATCTTAATCTTAAATAGATGAGAGAGGAAAAGATAATTCATGCTTTTATAAAAGGCTGGTTTGGATAAATAAGAATTTGTTCTCTCTGATGAAAAATCTCCCTTGTAAAAGGATCTCTAAACTCCCAGAAAGGCCTCTAGGAAAAGTACCAGAGATGAAATTGGAAAATCTTGAGGCTGTTCTAAGATTAAACCCATCAAATTACRAATACATTCTTTAATGATATTTTAATACATGACAGAGAAACAAAGAAGGAAGCTTCGGTTTTTGTTTCTCAGGGACCTTTTATTTTTAATCTTACCTGGGCTATCTAATTAAGATTTTGTCAGTCATAAAGACAACTCCTTTAATTATGCAAATGTAAATTGAGGAATGTGCTGAGAAATGGGTCTGTAGATGGAATTAGTAGTTTTGAGGTGCCCTGAATTCTGTCTCATGRTGACTGTTCAACCTCTTTATTTGCCAAAATCTTGTGTGTTTCAGGGGATTTGCTCCTAATTTCAAAAACCTAATGATGCTCTGAAAATTCAAAGGGTTGTGTGCGTGGGTAAGCAGAGAAGTTCCTATTCAGCAATTCCTGAATTAACTTTGATCTTGTTTCCARTTTTTAAAGAGAACTGGCTGCTGAACCAGAGGAAGGGGCTGGCWGGGGTTCCTTCCATCCACCAACCAAGACATAGCAGGAGCCATGAAAATATTAAARAATCCATATGAATATTAATTAAAATGTCCTCATTTTGAGTTGATGTAGCAATAAATGCCAAACTCCAGWCTTTACTATTGCCCAATAAATCTGCTGCTTCTGGAAACTGCAAGATAGGCTCCAAATCAACCTAAACCAGAGAGAATTTAATAACTAATAAAAGAACTGTGGAAAAATAATCTGTAAAGTTATGCAATGCTCATTAATTTATCAGAAATCTCAGTTTCTGGGTTGGYTTTTCAGACAAAAGCAAGAATTTAGCCATGACTCCCACAAGTAYTTTGGGATGAAAACTGAGTTTATGGATAAAGCTGGAAATCAGTAAAATTGTAATTGTTGCTTTGATTTAATTGTTAATTATGCACCCACAGATAAAAGCTGTTCTGGTCTCAGTGGTTTGGCTCTCAATGGTTTCTCAGGTTAGTTTAGGACAGAGCAGGTTGTCCCTCCTGTGAACTCCCCAAGTGAAGGAATTGAGCCCAAAGCTCACTCCAATCTTTCTGAGAACTTTCYTGTCTCAGGGAAGAGCAGCACAATTTCTGTCCCAGCAGGATCAGTGCAGATATCGATCCGGCAGAACGGACATTATTAACTCTCCGTGATGGCCTTTGGGAGGGACAAGAGGGCTGTGATAAGCAAATGCTTCTCAGCAATCAGCAGGATGAGGGAAAGAGCTGTCAGACCCCACAGGCCTGTCCCAGGCAGGAAATGGGATTTGAGCCCCTGGTCCTTTATGGGAAGGTGTCACATTGCCATGGCTTGAGCACAGGTGGTCACTCACAATTCCACACTCTGTCCATGCAGAGATAACCAGGGATGGAGAGGACATTATTACCCACAGCTGCTTTACCTTGCTGCCTGCTCTGGTGTCTCTTTCCTTTTCTAATTCCTGGCTCTGTTCTTGATTTATACCCTCCAATTTTTTATTCTTTTTGTTTTTTTTTAGTTATCCCTTGAATGTGAGAACTGATTGCCTCCCATTTCACGCTTCTTCAGAGTGTTCTGCACCTTTGCTCGCTGCRAAACGAGGGAAGAAAACACAACAAAAATCTATTTGGAGCAACGAAAGGAAAACTGTCCATGTGCCCCCTGCAACGATGGCGAAGTTTCAATCTGAAATGGATTGCAGACCGTAAAAATTACCAACAGGTGAACTCTGCCTGCAGTGCTGGGTGCTGCCTGGGCTYGCAGCAGTAAATGCTGACCTCCCTACTCCATAAAGATAAGGATTTCTGCTGCATCCGTGTACGGTGAGGAATGATGTGCTCATAACGGGATCCCTGTAATAGGGAGCACACAGTTCACASCGAGCCCGCTGCTGGCAGCTCTCAGATGCTATCGGAGCAGCAGCCACCCTTTTACAGGTGTGAACTGCAGAAATGGGAGTCAAACTTGGTGGGAAGTAGTAAYAAAAGGCAAATAAACCCAAGATGGGAGCTATTCACCCATTTATTCAGCCGGGTAATTCCCAGGGCTGGAGATGAGATCTGCAGCTGGCACCAAGTGAGAACCCTGTTGTCTTTAGTTTGCTCTGACTGTGGAGTTACCAAGGAAATTTAACTCTTACCTGGGCTAGGGACTGAAAATCAGGAGCTTGGTTGTTATGTAGATTCATCTTAAAAAAAAAAAAAAAGTTCGCTTTGGCGTAAATTAAGGAGGCTTTTTTTTGGGAGGAAATTTGGCTAAATGACAGTGATGGTGTTTCACAAGGAGCTGAGCTGAGCAACCTCCTGGGAGAACAAATATGGACCATGATATTTTAACCTTTCCATCAGGAATTGCAGTAGATGATTGGTTTAATGCTATCACAGTAAAGGTCTTGATGCTGGGCGGCAGAATATTTAGAGAAAAGAAAGGTTTGGTGGGAACTTGCTAAATTAACAAATATTTATAATTTGTTTTCCCCACTGCCACTAACGGTTATAAACATGTAATAAGGATTTCTTGCATCTGAGGAGGGAATAATTATCAGCCTGGAGGCAGTCTGCAGGACTCAGAGTGATGGGAGCTGGCTCTGAGGCCAGGATAGCCAGCACAGGAAGGTTTTATTTCAGCAGAGGGAATGAAATCCCAGTGGAATCCAGACCCAGGCATGTCCTGCACACGCTGCAGCCCTTCCCTCACCTCCCAAACAGCTGTGAGCTACTTTTAGAGGTGGGAATTACCCCAGTGTGTGTGTTTAGCAATGAGATTCTACATCTACTATTAATCTTGTTATTTTGGTACATTAATACACCAAGAGAATCTTTCCAGCTAACTCCAAAATACCGAGTAAATTCTARGCAAGGAGCAAGTGTGGGTGTTCCGTAGCTCTGACATTTTCCCTGGTCTCTGGCATTTTGTCCATTTCTATATATCATCACCATGACTACAGCGGGAATGTCTAAGAGAACTCCAGGATAAATCTGACAGCACCTCCTTAGAAGTACTTAAAATCATGTAATTAAGTAAGAAACTGCAGCTGATTGAGGAGGTTAGAGCTGCCTCGCCGAGGATTACAGCACATTTCATGATTAACAATCAGAACATTCTTTTCCAAACCTCTGCCTAATTTAGCAGAGTAAGGCTTGAGCTGAGACTCTGCTCTTGATGCTGCAAGGAGGGAGGGAGAAGGGTAATTTCTCACCATTTTCAGTGCTTTTCTGGTGTTTACTCCTGTGTCAGTCTCTGTTGGAATTTTGCTCTGCGGGTTAACTGACTTAACCGAGGTACTGAAAAGACAAAAAGGTCAATGTTGCTGATCACAGCACAGGGATTCCCTTCGTTCTCTTGGCAGTTGATAATTAGGATGGAGGAATCGCATGGAAACAAATCATTTTGGTGACAAAAACTTTGCACCCATCAGYTAATGCGCCAAARTTAATCTTTTCTCTAAAATTATATSTTGGTTTCRGAGATTAACTTGTGTTTATTTCCAGGCAAATATATTTCTGTGAAACTCTGTAGGTAAACTGCTGGTGACAAAGAAAACTAATCCATGTGTGGAATGTAGGGGTRTTATTTAGAGTTTTAAATAGAAAATATTGGTTTGATATGGAAACTCATAGAAGGTGTAAGGTTGGAAGGGGCCTTAAAGATCTGAATGGAACAAAGATGGGAATAATTTAAGGGAGGTGGCAGCACAACAGGGATCCTGAGAGACAATTCCTGGGTTAAATTGTCCAGGGAATTTTCTTGTGAAGTTTGTTGGGTTTGAGCYTGCTCTCAGTGAGAGCACAATGCTCCTGAAAGCACCTCCACTGCTCTTTCCATCCCCACCTGCACAAACATTTACAGATGGAATCATCAGGGAAATCTGCAGTTTGTAGACAAAGTGAGTTTTTCTGGAAGTATGTGTAATGTGACACCATGGCAGGAGGAAGAAAGGTTCTTACCCACAACTTAGTTCTGTGCTGGATATTTTTATCTCCCTTCTGTCAGTTTTTGATGTATTATTGTCCGTGCAGTTCTCGCCACGTTCCCTCAGCTTTGTTGTGTTTAAAAAAAAAACAAAAAAACCAGAAATA
Source organism: Malurus melanocephalus (assembly GCF_030028575.1). Taxonomy (NCBI): domain Eukaryota; kingdom Metazoa; phylum Chordata; class Aves; order Passeriformes; family Maluridae; genus Malurus; species Malurus melanocephalus. The sequence continues at coordinate 35,438 of NW_026623630.1, forward strand.
GATGTGAAAATGAATATGTAAATTGCCACCTATTTTCTTAGCAGCCCTCAAAAATAACTTTACTTCTTCTTGGTTCACTTTGCCCTCCAAGTTAACTGAGTCTGTGTCAGCCTCCAGGTTTTTCTGCTAAAGTTATTTAACTTTTCCTCCATCACTTGGTTGAGTGTCCATGTTGTGAGTTAGAGAAAGAGAAAATATTCTTGTTGTCTAATTCCTTTCTATAACCCCCACTACATTTTTTTCTTTTTGCTATATATATTATGTAGAAGTGTGTTAAAGGTTGGAGAAAAAACTGGAAGTGCTGCACAGAAGGTTTAGAAAAGAAAGAAATGTTATTTCACAGAATAAATACTGGCTGCATGCMGGGGCCAAGCCCTGAGAGGAAGGGGAGTCAACACGTGCAGCCATGGAATTGGGATTTTTTTGAACCCAAGCCCTTTGAGGGAATATATTTTTTTATCTTAGTGTTTGTAGTGAATACTGATTTCAATGGCACCTCCTTTTGGCTATAACATGTGTTGTTCTTGCAATATTTTARGGATATTTTTGCTTTCACATAGAAATTAATAATTGGTATGATCATGGGGAAAACCAGCAAGCTTTTCCCCCCACAATACAGAACAGATTTAAATTTCCAAGTCCTTTAAAAATGGATAATGCATCACGTTTGCATCTTTATTCTCCTATTGCAAAATTGAGCACGATTTGGGAGGGAATTAAAATTAAAAAATACATCCCTGCTCCTAGAGGCCTGGTTTGAGTGTAAATACAGCTGAAAAAGTCTTGTGTCTATGTCTGCATGCCCCAGTTGTGGAAAAGCTGATGATGAGTCTGACTTTGGCTTAAAAACTCTTGGGGAAGTGCCAGCACAGACATCATTATTAGCATATGTTAAACCAGAGAAAAAAAATACTCTTTACATAAGAGCTGCTGCTGGAGTGATCAAATATCTCCACTGYTGCGGGTCAGAATGTGCAAATGAACATGAAAATTCCAGAATTAAATCACTGCCAGTGGATGGCAAAAGGTTTGCAGCAAACAGGGAGGGGCTGTGTATTTTTTTTTTATTTATTTATTTTTATTTAGCCAGGTTATTTAGCCTGGCTAAATGACAGGAGGACGTGCAGCCCAGAGGAATTATCGACTCAAAGGAGAAGAACATGAAGCAGGCATTTAAAATTCCAGTCCGTAATTAACTCACCTCAAAATGATCTCTCAGGATTTATATTGCCARGGGTTGTGGGGCTGAAAACTGAGGTTTTGCTTCTGAGCAGGCATGGCTGGGGTGCTCTGGAGGGGAGAACACTTCAGTGTTTGGGATTCTAGGTGCTTGTAATAAAATAAAGGCAAAGGAGCTGCAAAACAGGGTATGTGACAGACATTATCTAACTCTGAGTGTGTGAGAGGGCGAGAGGAATCAGCATTTATTGTCAACTTAAAGCAGAAAAAATGAGAATTTTGCAGGAAGTTCCTCACTGTGAACAAGCCTGTGTGGTTGAGATAATAAAAATAGGCAGAGATGTGGATGTAACTCCAAATTATGTAAGCTCCTTTAATGCAAGGATTTTAGTCCTTTTTGAGGCAGAGAAACTTGGTTCTTATATGGAGTTTTGATACTGGGATGGTGCTATTTGGGTTATTCTGTAACTCTATTGCCTCACATGATCCAGTCTTTAATTTTTTAAATTCATCTTTTTCCAGCCAGTGAGTCAAAGGTCAGGGAACCTGGTTTAATCCTGCTTGTCCAGCAGGAGGGAGCTGGTTRCATCCAAGGATTTCCAAGAATRTGGGAAAATCTAAAACYTTTCATRGTTTACCCCTACAAAAAMCCCATTTTCYTCCTGGAAAACRAATTATCCTCAAGCTCTACCTTTGTTTCAGACCACTGAAGATGCATGAACTCGTAATGTTTTTCCCAGAGTCGCCTTTTTGAGTTGGTATTACCCCAGAATGTTGTAAAAATCTTTGAGAATATATTTTCAGATGGGAAAATCACAACACTGTGTTTCAGACGTGTTGAAATGTTGTGTTTCCAGCACCAGCAAACGGCTCTTTGCAGTTTCTAAACACGATGTGAATTCTGACATGTTTCTGCTACTTCTGTTTTGATTAGTCAGAATTACCCAACAAAAAGAAATATTCTGCCAGGGAGTTTTTGGTTGTCCTGTTCTGCTTTTTTTTTTTTTTTAAGTGTATTTTTTCCTCCATCTGGCTGCCTCTAGCTTTATCCTTGGATTTTTGCGTCTCACACAAGAGTCAGTGATTTGATGCATTTTTTTTTATTTTCAGCCCAGCTATCCTGCAGTTCCTGGGTCAATTGGTGAGAAATGCCATTCCTGACCCAGAGGTGTGGCTCTCACAAGAATTGCTTGGGGGTTACAGAGGCAGGGAATGTGATTTTAAGCTATTTTTAGGCTTCCAGATCTACTTTTCTGAGTGAAAGTTAGAATAACCCTGAAAGTGATGGTTCCAGTCTCCCAACTGCTTCATCCTTCCTCTGTTTCTTACAAAATATTTGGGAGAGGATGGATGATCACAATAATTTCATGGAACCACAGATGATTTGGGTCAGGAGGGACCGTAAAGCCCATCCAGTGTCACCCCCTCGTTTAATCTGATACTTTCCAGATTTGTATCTTGGTTAAATTCTGAATTGTKTCCTCAGGTATTTCCTTGCTGCAGGTAGTGCTGCAATGGGGATGAAATAACTCTTGTGGGATAGATGAGAAACTTTAAATTCARTGGGCCTGTTTCACTCAYATTTTTGTGCARAACAGCTCCTGGGATTCTTTGAGGTTTTTCTAATTRTTAATATTAATTATTCYCAGCASGTTTCCAGTGTGCACTTGTGTAAGSAGTAGGTGGGACAGCACATTCCAGAAAAAGTGTGTGCACTTGGACATTTACTCAAACAAAGCTTCTGAAAATGTCCAAAAACCCAAATATATTGAAAGTCAGGGTCAGAACTGAGAACTCGACACTGCTTCCATGGTCTTTGCTACAACAGAAAGGGAAAGATGAAGGATGATTTAATCAGTGAGTTGCTAATTTACCTTTAATCAATAACATCCCTAATAAGTACAYGTTATCAAAGGCTAAACCATAAATTGCTCTGCTGCCTCCCATTACCGCTCACAGCAATCAGCCTTCTCACGATTAATAAAACAGATCTAAATTTCATTATCATCTCTGGAAACGAGCTTGTGTTCACCTCTGCCTTTGGTTCTTTCAGTTGTGCTCCATTGTCCCAGCAATGGGAACTCTCTCCATGGGTTTTTCCATTGGGATTTTATTTTGGGCTGGAAAGGGGATTGAACTGATGCTTTTTTGCTACTCAGACTTGCCTCCTCCACGTGGCTCACACGTGAATTTCCAATTCAATTTCACCCTCAAATGGGAGCAGCCACAAATCCAAATGCCTCGCCGAAGCTGCACAAAATGAATTATGTGGATAACAATATTTCATCAGGCTCRGGAAGGGGCTGTGTTTTGTCCAAAGCAGTAAAACTGTGTAAATGAATCTCGAAGTCGCTGCAATATTCATGACTTGGATCTCATCCTTTAGCAGCAGGGGGACAGAGGAGGGAATTGMCTCTTACCTTGGGGGAATTCTGCCTTTATTTAAGCCTGCAAATAATATTTAAGAAAAAAAKAAAATCCTTCACAGCTTTAAGTAATTTCAAATATTTTCTGTCAAAGCTGATGAAAGCCTGTTCCCTCTGGCCTTCTCCTCCTCGGATTTTCTGTTTTTCATGGGTTTCATTCAAAACTAGGATTACTTTGGCCACGTTGGGCTTTGGGTCATCATTTGGGGGCAGTTGTGCTGTCCTGGCCATTGCTGCTAACCCTCTTTTTCTTCATTTATTGTCCTTTAATTCCTCTTCTTCCATCCAGCTGGCCCCATTTGCTCCCATTAGTGCTACAATTCCTCCCTCCTCTGAGCAGTTCTATCTAAAGGATAAACTTCAGAAACAAGCTAAGTACAAAAATACAAAATAAAATAATAAGTGAAACCCACCTCCACAAGATTTTAGAGCAYTTTGGTCTTGTTTTTCTTTAATTGCATTTCGGTTAACAAACTAATAAGCAGCTCCCTGAGTTATGTCTGCTGTGCTCAATGAGTGAATTGTGGAATAAACAAGAGTAAGGTTTCCTTTAAATGTTTCAAAGCCTTGTATCATCAATAATAATTTTTTCCTGTTTTTTCTCAACAGTCCTAAATTTAATAAGGCTTTAGTGGGAGCCGGTCTGACCAGCACGTGATGCTTTATCAGAGAYGTTTCAGTCCTCTCTGCTTTCCTTTTCCAAATGATTTCCTGAAGCATTTTTGGATTGAGGTTTACAGAATGCAGCTTCCTCCTATCTTTTCTAGGAATTCCTGTCAATATTTTGGTGATGTTTCATGGAAATATTTCCCCTCTAKGTTCCCAGGTTTCTCTGGCCYTTGTACACTGAGTGCTGTGCTGTAACAGCAACAGAGCTGTTTTAAATGTTACTAAAAATTGTTAAATTTTAATTAATTATTAAACACCAAATATTTTCATTGTGAACTTGCATTGGCAGCTGAGTGGATAGCAGCTGTAAAAATGCAGATGTGCTCAGCCCAGGTTTGTTTCTGGCAGCTCACCTACCAAACAACCTCAGGGCACAGATGAATGCTCCAATATGATATAGGGGATGTCATCCCAAATCTGGAATTTGTGGTGGGAATCCTGCTGCCACCTGCTGTTAGATGAGGAACTGGGTGTTCCTCTGCAGAATCTTGTGATTGACTGATTTTCAAGAAGTTACAACTTTTCATTTCTAATTTTTTTATCTCTTATTGAATTTCAAGTTGTTTGCATTTCCTGCTTAAAGAAGACATTGGTTTCATAACTTCTAATTCGTTTTCTTGCCATAGCAGATCTGTTGAACATCTGCTTGGCATTTCATTTTTAATATTTCCATAAACTACAAGTGTGGGTGAATTGCAGGGTGTGATGTTGATGGCTTGCATTTATCGCAGGCGGGGTGTGGGGAAGGGGAGGGCTCATCAGCAAAGGAATTTCTGTCTATGATTTTGTCTCCCAAAGCATTGAAACACAAACTTTAAGACGGCCAGATGTTGGTTTAGATGGAGCGTTTTGCACCGTGACTCAGAAATGTTTCTGCGTGCGGTTTGTGTTCTGGGCTGCTTCCTTTCCAGCACCAAAACCTGCCTTACTTTTGTCTCTCAGCGCTGATACCCACTGCCAAGGAGCACTGATTCTGTCTTTGAAACAAAGAAATGGGAGATGGAAAGGGCAGGGATAACAAGGTAGAACCAGCATGGATGGATGGATGGATGGACGGATTGACAGACAGATGGATGTCCCATTCTGCCCATGGCACCAGTCCCTGTTGCAGGCAGGCCATCAGGCCATCTTATTCCTACACTGAATATTTTAAGCCAAAACAAACCACAAAGTGCTGCAAATCTGTACTGAATTCATCTTTGAGGCAGTACAGGCGCGATCTAGAGCTCCTTGAAGCCATTGAAAATGCTGCCTTTGGCTTCATCAGATTTGGGTGAGACCCTGAAATCTGGAGGAGCCCAGCTCTTTTGTGTGGTTATCTTAACAAGCAAAGCTGAAACGAGAGGATGTGCCCGTGCTGGAGATGGAAGGTGCTATTTAAACAGAGAAAGAATCTTCCTCCTCTTTGCCTTTTAGGCTCTGATTTCTGATGGTCACTATAGCAACAGGAGCCAAAGAGATGAAGAACTGGAAAACATGCACTTCACTATGACAAGTTCAATTTACAGCCAGCTCAGCAATGTAACAAATCTGTGTCATGTTTAATGAGAAGCTGTGTGCAGGGAATGGAGCAGYGGAAGGTTGGGATGTGCTGCGGGGTGGGCAAACCTGAGTTTGGCTACGTGCTAATGAGTGTTCCTCTTTAAAGAGTTCAGCATGAAGGAAATGTTGTGATGGAGCCTGGACTTCTGTCAAAATGGCTCGAATTGGTCAGGGAGAACATGAATTTTACATTTTGGTGGTTTTAAGTCAGCATTTTTGGYGCTCTGGGGGGCTCTGGGTGTGGCAGCAGCGGGGCTGGGGGCTCTGGGCTGCAGCAGAACTGCAATGCAGCCTTGGCACAGACCTGGGATTGTGGGCCCTGGAGCCCAGAGGGTCAGGACATTTCCAAAAGCAGTTCACTCCTACAAACAGATAATCTGTGACAGGGCAGCCCAGAGTCATCTCTTGCTTTGGGGACAAAGGCATTTAAGGGTTGCAGCTCTGAGTGCTGGGGTAGCTGTGAGCTCCCCGTGCTGGGAAAGGGGTATGAATGCCCAAACTGCAGGAAAAAGAGCTTGGAAAATCTGCCTTAAATATATTTTAGATCTGTCATCCCTTGATTTTTGGATCTGTCTTACACCATGAACTTGTGGGCTTTGGTGAAGAATGGTTCTGCTCAAGGAAAATCAGGTTTGCCGGGTGCAAGGGGGCACAGGGTCTGTGTCCATGAGTGTCGGGTTCTGCACATTGTGGTTCACCCAACCAAGTTTTCTTTTTTGTTTTTTTTGGGGTTTTTTTTTTTGCTTCATTTTTCCTTCCCCCACCTGCCAACAGCCTGATTTTCTGTTTGCTGATTAGGCCATTCTGTGCGTTTTTGACTGTTCTCTCCAGCACATCTCTCCTGCCTGTCCAACCCCCTTTTCCTCTCCATCTCTGTGTGTTCCCTGCTGTGATATGAGCACTACAGATCAAGAGGACAATCAGCTGGAGAACAATATGACAGCAGGTGGGGATTATTCCCTCCCTTCTGATGTGACTCAAATATGTGTCAGTCACCAAACAAAACCCTGTTTCAGTTTAGAGGCAAAAATAGATTGGTACATGGGTAAATCAGCAACAATAGATTTTTTTTTTTCCCCACAAATCTGCATTTTTTCCCCCCCTAATGCTGCTTTTGTGCATCTGACTTTTAGCAGCTGTGATTTCTGTTCCTGGTGAATGTACATGGATTTTATTCAACTAGATCAAGCACTTTTGTGTCAGTAATTACTGTGATGGAGCAGTTCAGTGCTGGGCCAGGTTGTGCATGCTGTTAATATTATGCCTTACTAGTAGGACTGTACTTGTGCAGAGTCTTTATAGAGTAAGGAGTATAATCAGAAGATAAAGTGGATTCTGTGGGAACAGGATTAGTCAAAAAAAAAAAAAAAAAA
>NW_026623630.1:42681-67944 GCF_030028575.1 Malurus melanocephalus
CTGTCTCAACACTGCCAAAACTGAGTGTCACAGCAGTCAGCTCTGTCTGGAGCTGAGGGAGCTCTCTCTTCACTCAGAAAATGTGTTTGGGGTTGGGGGTTGGATGAGGGAGGAGGCAAAGGAATCCCACCATCCCACACAGGGTCTGACCCTTTGTAACTCGGCTTCTTTCCCTTTCCATGCCTTGTTTGTCCATGGAAATGGTGCTGTTTCTCCCAAAATTGGCTCTGTTCTTTCTGCCCTTCCCCGTGTTTTGGGGTGAGTGACCCTTTCTCAGGAGCAATCCCACTGTCTCCTCCCTGGAGCTATCAAGGTCCTTCTCACCCTGCCTGACTTTGCCCCCCCAACTGTTTGCTCACATTTTCCACTCCACCATCCTCAGATTCCTTATTCTTCCTTTAATTTATTTTCAAAAGTCTACTCTTTTCTGTTTTAGTGGCAGAATTTTTCACATCTCCTGCCTCCTTTTGCTTCCTCTTAATCAGTGCTGTTTCCTTTCTCCCACAGAAGCTTCAGACCCTGCTCAGAGATGCTCCCCTTGCCCTCTAAATTTCCACTTTGATTTCCTTCCTCCTCTCTAGTCCATGCCCTGGTGAATATTTTTTGATTTTACCTTGCCTAATGAGCATTTGATGTACTCAAATAATCACTGGAGCACTGGTTGGGACCCCACGTGTCCCTTTTCCTGGATGAATGCTCTGAAGAGTGGCCAGGTAATGATGAGTAAAAAAAAAAAAAAAGTATAAAAAATACATTCCTTCTTCAGGGCACAACAAATCTTCAGTTGTTCTCTCCAAAGCAGAGCAGCCTCAGCCCAGCCTGCAGCTGGTAGCCAGCGCTGCATTTTGGGCAGCAGGAGGTGATTTGGGTCCAGCAGCAGAGAGAGCAGAGTCCAAATTGCCGGGTATCAGCTGAAGGCAGCCCTGCTGTGACACCCCCTGATCTCCCTCTCTGTTCTGGTGTCTCAGGRAAAGCTCTTGGGCCCGTGATGTGAGGAGCTGGCTCAGCCCTGCGTGTCCTAAATGGAGCAGGGAGCTCCCTGCCCTCTGCATCCACATTCTAACRCCCTTTCCCTGCTCGGGGTTTGCTGCTGGCTCAGCAGGCAGCTCTTGTAGGGCAGGGGTTTGGTCCCTCCCTGGCCCCTGTGTCCCCTGGGGACCATCCAGGGGGACAGGGTGTCCCCTGGACCACGGTCCATCCTGGAGCCAACCCTGCAGGATGCTGTGCTCAGCTCATGGTCTGCTTCCAGAGCAGCCTTAACACTGCTGGAGCTGCTTGGGTTTGGGTTTGGATTTGGGTTTGGGCTTGGATTTGGATTTGGTTTGGGTTTCGGTTTAGGCTTGGATTTGGGTTTGGGTTCGGGCTTGGATTTGGATTTGCATTTGGGTTTGCATTTGGGTTTGGGCTTGGATTTGGGTTTGGGCTTGGGTTTGGATTTGGATTTGGATTTGCATTTGGGTTTGGATTTGGGTGTTTCTGGTCTCACAGGGATGCTCCTCAGGTTACCTGGGTGCTGACTTTCAGCTCCTGGCTCTCAGCCCTGAGCAGCACCAGGCTGGACATCCCAAGGACATCCCGAGGTTCATCCCTTGTCCCCAGTCCCATCCCCTGTTCAGGAATGGCACTTCAGCCTCTTCCTGCATCCCCAGCCTGGGACAGGGGCTCTGGGTTTTTTGCCACTGTCCCTTTCCCCTGTCAGGACCAGAACTCCCTCAAATCTGCCAAGACTGAGGCAGATTCCCGGGTGGGTTGGGTGCTAAGGCAGAAGCTCCTGGCTGGGAAATCCACATTCCTCTATCGACGTCTGCTCTGCTTTTATCTCTGCTTGACATTTTCTCTTTCCCACACTGCGATCCTCAGCCTGAAATAATTGAAAAGCAATATAAAGTGTCTTATTTATCTTTGTTCGAGACACCAGCTTGTTCTACCCTTAAATTCCCCGAGGACTGGGGGCAGATTTTTTCAAAGTGCTGCTTTATTTCTGGGCAAGCAGTACAAAGTTTTCTAATGCCTGTAAAACTTGGGATTGCTTTCTGCAGACTCTGAACAAGGGATCACACAGCCCTCCAATCTTCCACTTCTTTATGGGGTATCATCTTCTGCCTCTCCAATTTTAAGGGTTTTTTAAGTGCTGCTGTATTTTCATTTTGCCAAGACCTTGCTGCATTTTCTTGTTTGCTGCAGGCTCAGGACTTGGCAGACCTTGTCTTCCTGTGATACCTTTTTGGGWTCAAAGTAATTTTGTCTTCAAGATGCAATAGGTGTTGAATTGTTTTCTTTTTATTAGGAGACTTGAACAAAAATCATCCCAGCAATAATCTGAATGGAACATTGCAGCTGAGTTACGTAAATATTTTAATTTTTTGTCTCATTTTAGGAAGAGAGAATTCAAAATGTCAAATTCATATGGAATGAGAACAGCTTTTGGATATTGGCTTCTGAAAAAAATACATTACTAATTACTTGTTTTACTTTCCTTGATCTTTTTTTTTAATACCAGCAATAGGTTAACAAAAATCTGTGACATTTTTGGTTGCTCTTGAACCTTGCCTTCTAGTTTTAGCAAAATACTTTAAATCATATATATACACATCTATATAAAACTGTATCTTGGGATTTGGTGCTCTGTGGTTACAGCTTTATGATATTTGCCAAGCTAAGTTGTTTTCTTATAAAGATGAAGCAAAAGAATTTGAGATGTTATGCCTCCAGGTTTGTGGGGTTTTTTTGCCAGGTCCTAAAAATGTGTGGAATATCTCTGATTTCTTACAGACTGCTGCTTTTTGCTGTTTTTCCTTAGAATTTGTATTTGGAGGTGGCTAAGCAGGATCTTTGCCCCATAAAGTAAGAAAGAGAAGTCGAAAACGAACCGGGGAGCTGTGAAATGGAATAGCGGAGTGGTGAGGTTTGTTAATCCCAAATAAAAGTCCTCAGGAGTSCAGGAAGAAGACAACTGTGTCAAATCAATCATTCCATCAACCACGACCCCACGTGCTTTAATGGCACCCACCCAGAGCCATTAATGCAACCGTAAAATTAACAGCTCAGATAACGAGCAGAGCACGCAGCTCCAGCGGGATTGGGGCTGGAGGGAGAGGCTCAGCTATTTGGGAACAGCCAGGCAGGAGCAGCAGTGCTGGGAATTGGGTGTGGGACWGCTCTGCACGGAGCCTGGCGGGGCTGGGATGGGAATTCTGTGGGCTCAGAAGGTGTGGAAATGGACTGAGCTCCGAGGAAAGGTCCAGGAGAAAGGCTGGAGGTTCTCACTGTTGGYGTGGCCACAACTCACATTCATGGACAGTACCAAGACTAAAGGACAAGAAGCCATTTATTCCAAAAATCAGTCTAATTTATACAATTTTGTCTGTTATCATTTGTGCCACACATTCATTGGCCACCCAACTACCYCAACACATTTATTGGCTGCCATTTAAYTCCAGCACCACCATTGCTCACCTACCATGAGCGTCCAAGCATTCACAAAAACACCAGSWGCAGCCTTGGTGCTGTTTTTCTCCTTCTGTTGTTTAAATTTCTTACTTCTGTTGATACTACACTCTCACAGGTAGAAATTCATTGTYTTTTCTCCTYRTGGGCTTTTCTCAYGTAACAGAAGAGAGCATGAGTTTTACAAGAATAACAAGTTTTATAAGGTTTTATTTATACACAACAGGAGGTCCCTGAGCAAAGCAGGAGGGGCAGAGCTGTGTCCTTACAGACTTTACACAGTTCAGGTGTGGTCTCAGTGCTGTGTGGGGTTGGGATGTGTCTCATGGATGAGACAGGACCAGATTTATTAAGGGAAAAGCAACAGGGACGAAGGATCTGCCCCTTCATTTGGCTTCTCTGTGCCATGTGTCATGAAAACTGTTTAAAAACAGCTCAGAAAGGTCTCAAATTCGAGAAGAGAACAAAAAGTACTTTGGCTACTCTTCTTGGCACGTGTTCCTGCAAGGGGAGATGAAAAGCCAGGAGCTTTGGCAGAAGGAGGAYGCAGTGATCTAAAGCAAGAGTTTGGAAAGGAGGAGAGGGAAGAAGGGAGGGCTTTGGGCAGAAAGGCAGTGGATTTGGTCAGAGTGTGGATACCTGGGGAAGTGAGCAGAGGAGAGGTGGGATCACCCCTGGTGCTGTGTCTTTGGGACAGGGGAGCCCATTAAATCGCCTGTAGGGCTGAACTGCCAATTTCCATAATGCAAATCTGAGCCATGTGATGCCTTGCACTCCCCCCCTGCCCGTGTTCTCTGTCTTCTGTGAGCGGGTGAGGAGCTCAGCAGCATTTTCAAGCACGTTTCTAATAGGCAAAAACCTGAACRAGGCAGTCTAAAGCCAGGAGGCAAAGACATTGAAAAGCTTTTAGCTAAAATCCTCATAATTTGGGGCTTTCATTAATTTTTTTTTTATTTTAAATACTTCTCTCAAGTATTTAATTTCACCCTTCGGTCTTCCTGCAGCCATCCTGCTTTGCCCATGCAGCATCCATTTGCCTGTAATTACAGCCGTGCCATTCAGCTTTCAAACACCCCCTCAGACGCTCTTTTGGCAAGTGGAATTTTAAATAGRAAAGCGAGAGTTTAATCAGCAGCCAGATTGAAGCGTTGCAGAAGGACAGGGAAAACTGCTTGATATTCCTGAGAACTCCGGTGGCTGTTTTATGTGTGTTTTAAAGCACGCTGTGCYTGATGACCTTGTAATGATGAAGTCTGAAGGGAAGCAGAGACTGAATCATCACTTCTGAGACGGATGGCTTCGGTGGCGGCTGAGGCTCTGAGCACGGTCACGGAAAAGAAAAAGCTGTTTTCAAAGGTCAGGACGGGGATTTGGCACCGGGCCTGGCTACCCAAAAACATCTGCAGGGCTGCTGTGGTGGCTGCTGCTGAGCAGGASCAGGGGGAGGTGGAGATCTGCAGCCAGATGTGCTCAAAGCAGCTGCTTTGCCCCTGGTGCCTGTGTTTCTGAGAGCTTTGCAGGAGTGTCATTAGCACAAAAGCAGTGTCACTGGCTGATCAGAGCTGGGATTGCTGCAGAAAATTCACTTGGGGGTGGTGGGGGTGTTGTGTTAGTTGGGGACTGRGTCCCACATCCTGGCAGGGATTCACCCCATCCCGCTGACGTCCAGGGGGATCCCGGCTCCTGAGTGCTTTTCCTGCCCTTTCCCAGAGCACACAGCACCCAGCCCTGCTCCTGAGGCCCAGCAATGAGGCACTGGGGGAGCTCAGCCCCAAAACCCAGCCCTTGCTTCTGGCACCTTTGCTCGCCAGGCTTCCCCGTTCCATCCTTTAAAGGGCTCCTTTATCCCGGGCTGCAGGCGCAGAATGGACCTTTCCTGGCATCTCACGCATCCCTGGCAGTTCCCAGCTCTGTCCCTGGAGCTGCCAGCACTGTCTGATCCCTGCCAGCTCCCAGGTGTGTGCCTCAGGGCTGTGCTGCCAACCCCTCCAGCCCCAAATCCCTGTGCAGGGAATCTCTGCCCGCTCTGTTCCTGAGCGCTGGGGCAGTTTTTGGGCAGGGCAGCGAATTGCAGRGCTGGCAGCAGGGCTGGCAGCATCCCAGGGAAAAAGGAGGGCAGGGAATTGGGATCAGATCCCCCCTGGCTGCCAGCACCATGCCTGGAGGGAGAGCAGCTGCTCCAGAGGACAGCCAGGGCCTTGGGGAAGGCAAAGATGCATCACCTTGAAGGGTCGTCCTTGGGGATGCTGGCTACTGTCCTCTCTTGAAATGAAACAACCTGATTTTTTNTGTTTTTCAAAAGATAGCTGAAACATTTTGGCTACTTGATTATATAATTAGCTTTTAGCTGCTCTGTATACCGTGGCTTAATTATTCTGGATTCCACTGTTAAATAATTAGAGCTGTCTTGTTTACCAGCAAATTTTCTGTTTGTTGCTCCAGGGTGATTTGTTTTATATTAAATTAAGTATCCAGGGCAAGTTGCATTCAAGTATCCCAAATGCCAGCAAAGAATTGGGTTGGTTTGTTTTGCCTCTGGGCAGGTTTGAKATGTTTCCAGAATGGACATAGCTAACAAACTGTCTCTTGGTTTAAGATCCCTCTCCTTCCCAAAAACAAAGCTTGCTTCTGGTTTTTTCTTTTTCCTTTTTTTTTTTCTTTTTTCTAATATTTTCTCTTTAATTCTCCTGTACTTGGAGTTACTTCCAAGCTGTAGATTGACATAAAAACTTTGGTTTTGTCCCTGCACTACTTGGTTAACTTGGGATGAGACTCTTTTCCCCCTTGGGGCATGTGCTGTCAGCTCTTCCACCAGCTCATTGAGTTGACTCTTTCTTTGTGTTCTGGGATCTCTGTGGCAGCCACAGCTGTTCTGAAACGCTTGGATAAAACTTGTAGGGAAAAGAGGAGGATAAAGGGAGGGTCAGGATTCAAACTGTAAGGACCARAATAATTTTTTAAGGTKGWGGGTGAGAGMAGAGACTGTYGAGCTGATTGCTGACCAGCACCCYCAGGTCTTTTCCCAGCAGAGAATCACAGTCATTAAAATATGTTTTGGAGAGCCCAGGTTTTTGTCACCCATCCAGCTCTAACTATGGCTCTCTGTTGACAAAACCTGTACAAATACACTTTATCAAGAATGTCCTTTATCTCAGACGAGGAGGAAAGCAAAGCAAGGGAAGGAGCTGTCTGCAGAAAAGCCTCTGTCCCTCATTTATAAATGTCTGTGCAGAAAAACCAGGGTGAGAATCCTGTGCTGCTGAGGTCAGCTGAGGGCTTTTACACCCAAAATAAATGGGTAAAGGTGCAATAAATGAATCAAAGGCAGAATATTGACACAGTGGAGCAGGAACAAACCCACTGCAATGCAARGTAAGACCTCCCTTCCCTCACAGTGGTCAGCAGCAGTGACTTCTGAGAAAACCAGGGAAATCTATAGGGGATGTATTCTTTTCTCCTCCTACATGGGAATTTATGTGTCACCTGTTCATTTGGGGTTTTTTTCAAGCCTCTGCAATATCTATTTGGATGCTGGGAAGGGGGAGGAGWGCGTGTCCTGTGAGGCTTGGCAGGCACTGGGAGTTTTGCAGGCAATGTGCTTACTCAGTTATTTTTAGCTGGTTATTACCGGGCTGTTTTGGATTATTTAATRTGGGATATCAACTCCTTCTTCCCCCTGCAGGCTGGACTCACTGGAGAACATCTCCCACCCCTCTGCCTCTTGCAGAGCCTGGAATCAGACACCAGGGATGACTTTTCTGTGCTCACTGAAAGGGTTTTGCTCCTCTCTGGTTTGTGGATGAAGCTGTTGGAGCTCCTGAGCACAGTCAGGGAGTGCTGTGGCTCTGCCTGTGACAGAACCAGGCTCAAACCCAGTGAAATACACTTATGGGAGYTAAATTTTTCTTTATTTGCATAGGGCTGAAATGCTGGTAGAGCCAACTCAGTGAAATTGAGGTGATTGTTAAATCCTGGGACTCAATCCCTGGGCTGGGGGGGAATTGCCATGGCAGGACCTGTTCGTTTCCAGACAACTGATGGTGTTGAGCTGGAAGATAAACCTTGCACAGCCACGCAATGATTTAGGAGCTGTGGACAAAATATATGGGAGTTGGGTATCTGAGCTCATTTAAAGATTTGCTGCATATTTTTATTCTTAAAATGTGGCAGCRAGCCAGTTTTCATAGATATTTAAATACTGACAGGAGCACTCCGAATATAAATCCTGCTAGGTGACTATCTGCATCCTTAAACTTTAAAATTCTTCTATAGATCTAGCATTTAAAAGCTTAATTTTCAAGTCCCATTTGTTTGAAATAATTTAATGAGTCCACATGGCTTTTAACTACTGAAGATCTTACTTCAGACAGGTATTTTTGCAAAAAGGTTAAGTATTATAATCACTGGGAAAAGGCCCTAAATTTGAATTTATTTGAATGGAGTTCAATTTTGAGTTTTCTTAGGACTCTACAGTGCCAATGGATCCATCCCTGGGAGGAGAGGGATGCATCCCATGGGATGCTCATGGTGGAAAAGCACCACAGAACCCTGACACTGCTGAGGTGGGATCTGATCCTGCAAAAAGGTTCCTTTGAGTTTGCCCCAGAGAGGGGAAAAAGCTCAAGTTGAAGAAAACCAYGTGTTTGGGTGGTTTTACCTTTTTTCTGCTCTCTGGGGTGGGTGAAGGGCTCTCTCTGACTGCAGGCTATAAATTCTGCAGTCGTGCCTGTGAATTGCAGTAAATTGTCACTAAGCAGAGAAAAACGTGACTTTTTAATTGTTTATTTTTTAATCACCCCCATATAAACCTGGGCATGCATCTGCCATCAGAGACCCCTTCCTTCTGCCCTTGATGGCATTTCTGCTGCCAGCCTGAACATCTCCACCCTGGCATTTTTCCAGTGTCAGTTTTTCTTCTTGTCAGCTTTTCTCTTCATTTTTTCCTGTTTTTTCCCCTTCTTTGGTGTATCTCTATTTATGGTATTTCTCTGTTCAGCCTCATTCCATGCTGAACTCTTCCCCAGCACAAACCCCGTGCTGGGATTTGGCTGCACGTGCTGAGGAGAGATAGCAAAGCCAGCTTGGAAGTGGCTTTAAACACTCAAACACACRGGAGATGTGCAAAGGAAACCTTTAACTGCAAAGGAATCCTGAGTTCAGTGGATTTATGGAAATAAATTGGGCTGCAGGTCAGGCCTGGAAGGTGTAAAAGTGTTTCTGGAAGGAGGGGTTTGTCAGAGAATGGCCGTGCTGGAGAAGGAAGAGCAGGGCACGAGGATGTGCCAGGGCTTCCCACCCTCATAGCAAAGAATTTCTTCCTAAAATCTGATCTAAATCTCTTTCCCAGCAGCCTGGTCAGTGGCTGTGAATTTTCCAGTGAATGATGCAGCTTTTAATTGGGTTCAAATGCTTAATCATCCAGATGGAAATACCAGGTAAACAAAACCAAACTCCAGTAATCAGAGGTKGCAGCAGCAGCTCTTGCCTTTTCAGATCCCTGCCTGGCCTTGTAATTTAGGGGAGAAAAATCAATTATAAACTGATGGAGATGATTTCAGTTTGGCCTTTGAGGGATGAGGTCTCTGCTGCAGGTGCTCTGGATRGTGGAAATTTCTCTGTCTTGTTTTGGTTCAGTTGATAAAACAATGACTCCTCCTACGACTCCATGGGTGACCTTTTTTTAAACTACGTGAACTAGAAAATATTTGAAGTCTGGCAATTTAGGGCAAAATGTGAGTGTTTAATCCAGGCAATGAGAATTGGCAGCAGTACATTGAAATATTTGTCTGGGTACTTTCTTGCAGGTAAGGCTGTAGATAAGAACAAAGACAAATTGCTTTCCCTTCGTGTCTGTTGCAGTAAAATCTCTTTTCTCTGGAAGACTTTCCTACACTTTCAGCAACTTGGAGATAATTCTTTTGTGAAATAGAGCTGCACCCCAAGCCCCAGCAGATGGGAATGGGTCCTGGTGGGGCTGGGAGGAAGGGTGGATGTGGCAGAATGGAAATGTCTGSTTTGGGAATGCCTGTGGGGTAATGATGTGAACATTTTGCCATTAATAGAGAATTCAAATACAGTTGCTGGCGGAAAGAAACTTAAAATAGCCCAAACAGGTAAAATTAGCGACAGTAGAGGAAGCAGCAGAGATTTTAAAAGCAGGCACTTGGGAAGCAGGGACAATAAAAGTCAGTAAACAAAATGCAAAGCTGTTTGGAAGGTGGATATGCTCTGGAGAGGTATTTCCATGGTGGAAAGGCTCATTCTGCATCTGTTTGTGCATTTAAGACGGCCCAGGGCAAGATTCAGAGGAGGATTTAAGTGGTGCAGCTTTGTTTAGTGCAGCAGAATTTAGGAAGCTCATCYTCACCTTGASCCTGTGGCTRGATGCAGGCTGTGAGYTCTCTCTAATTTATTACCTCTAATTGTCATTAAATGAATGAACAGATCTCATGTTTTCCTTGGCTGGGCTGTAGAACACTTCCAGTCTCAGTGGAAGAAAATCTGGAATATGGAAATATTTCATTTATTGTTTTACCTCAACTTCAACATAGCCTCTGTTGGTGAGAACAGCCCTGCAGGAGTTTTTCCTGAGGGAAATTTCACCTCTGAGTTTTATTTTCTCAGAATGCTTCATTACTGCAAGGATTTACCTTGGAGAAGAAGYTGAAGAACAGCTTTATTCAACTTTTGGTAACTGCTGTTACTAGGTTCCCACAYGCAGTTCTTAAATGAAAATAAATTGTTCTAGTCAAAAATTCTGTAAGAAATTAAGTTGCTGTTAAATGTGGATGAATTATTATCTTTTATCCTTGTTTAGCATATGTAAGGAAGACACTACCAACCAAATGTGCAAAATCTAATGTTTTTGTTGTATATATTTTCACAATGGGCTTTAGCTGCTATTCCCTTTCCTAAGATGAAAGCTTTCACCTCTTCTCCATCCCAAAATCTGCATTTTGTTTGGTTTGCTAGGGCCAGCTGCCCCAGCCATACCCCAGACCTTGCAAACCTCAGTCACGCAGAGCAGAGTCTGAATTCCTGAACCATCCCATCCATCCCACTGAGGCAGTTTACAGAGGAATTGTTGCAAGGAAAGTTGATATTTTCCCTGTCCATCTAATTACTTTTCAACAAAACACTCAGTTTTTTGGTTTTTTTTTTAGTTCATCCATTGAATCCAGGTTACAGATGGTTCTGGTGAACTTCCCAGCAATTCCGTTGCTGTAAATCTTACATTACCTACAGCCAGAAACCCACAGCTGCCTTCCAGTTTAATTATTTGTTATTATGATGTTCATAATTAGTTAAGTTGCTCGAGAGTAATGTCCTTAAACTGTGTCACGAGTGTGGTTTTGGCTCTGGTTCTGAGGTCTTTATTTATGGAATTTCCTCCAGTGTAATCGATGTTTTGTGTGAGTGCAGAGCTGAGTGCTGCAGATCCCAACCCTGTGTTCTGCTGGCAGATTCTGGAGCGATGACATCCCTGTCAGGGTGCTATTAATGGGATAATCTCTTGAGATTTTTGATGGAAACGCCAGAATTGATGTGTTTGTGACAAAGAATTGCGGCGCTCGGAGCGGGAGGGTTTGGCGCTGTCCCTGAGGAGCAAATTTCCAACATTTCCATTTATTTCCTCCACTCTCATGTTTACCTTGCTCACCCACAGCTGTGCCCCTCAGCTCAGGCACCGTGCCTAAAACACAACATTTAGATAATGTGACCCAGCACAAATTCTTGGGGGCAAAACTCTGTGCTGGTGCTGCTGGTTTTGCTCTAAATCAAGCTGTTTCAATCCTGATTTTTCGGTGCTGTGTCAAAGGATATTCCAAAATGGCTTTAAATACTTTATTCACAAGCAATTTAACTAATTTTTTCCAATATCTGGTGCCTTGGCATAGAGCCTGGAGTGGCTCAGTGGGACAGGGCTCTGTGGTGTGTCAGGGAATTTTGGAGGTGGTGTTTTGATGGARTGGCAGGAAGGTGAGACCTGGGTGGGACACAACACACTCATCCCATTTTAAATGCTGTGGAGAGTGGGTTGGTGGGGAAAGCAGGGTTGGGGATGAGAACGTGGCTTAGGCTGGGATTACAGCTCGTGCTGACCTGGGTGTGGGTTTAGGGTGGTGGTTTAGGATGGGGGTTTAGGGTGTGGGTTTAGGATGGAGGTTTAGGATGGGGGTTTAGGGTGTGGGTTTAGAGTGTGGGTTTAGGGTGGGGGTTTATGGTGGGGGTTTAGGGTGGGGGTTTAGGCTCCTTTGCCACATCCTTTACGCTCAGGTGGCTCTGTGGGGCATCTCTCCAGAGCCCCCAGGGTGGGGACAGACCATGTGCTGCTGCAGGTGAGATTGAGCCTTTAAACTTCTGAAAACAAATCCCCGAGTTGTGCTGTCTCTCCAAAAGCTCTGCTCTGCTGGTTCCACCTCTGTGCTGGGTTCTGGGGATGCTGCTGCCACACGGCATCGCTGCTGGCCCCAAATGTGCCATTGGTGTCAGAAGCAATGCCAGTCAAAATCTGCAATATTGTGATCCACTTGGAAATAACCTGCTCCTAACTCAGASGGGAGCAAAAGAAGGAGCAGAAAATTGCCTTTGTGCTGGATTTAATATTTACATCCCAGGCTTTGCCAAATAGGTTTGTTATTTAGAGCAGGAGCAGCAGTAATATTCATCAGTTGCCATGGATGTATTAAGCTCACCAAGTACAACAGTGAACCACAATCTGCACTGGAGTAATTTTAAAATGCTTTTCATGCTGAGCGAAATAGTTTATATTAAATTTAAGAGTTAAACGCTGGGTTTCTCCAGGGCCGTTTCTGGGATTTCAGATATAAAAATGGAAATGCTTTATTGGAAATTTAATGGGAAGAGCAGTGCTGTATATACAGGAACCCTAAAGAAGTCCCTGCTACTAGGCAGCGTGTAGGATCGCAATTTACGGGGCTTAAAAAGCAGAATATGCAATGAGGGTGCCTGGGATTCCATTAACAGGGATATATTTTGGACAAGCTGAAAAAACTAACTGTAAAATAACATTTTATAATTTCAATGGAAGCATATTTAGGGACTGGGTGCTGCCTTATTGCTGTTGGGCTCTGTATTAGAGGTGTTGGTCTGATCTGGGGCAGGAATCACACATTGCTCTGCCCAAATCCTCCTGTTCTTCTTTTGGGGCAGCAACCCTCATTTCTGAAAAGCCAGGCTTCCAAAATATTGCTGGAGATGCAAGTTTTTTCTTTCTTGAGCTAATTTAGGGAAAGAAAAGACAGAGAAATTATCCAAGGCTTTGTAGTCAGAGCCGGTGCAAAGGGTTAAAGCTGGGCAGGGAATCTCAGTGGATATTTCCTGGGTTTGCACTGAATCTGCCCTTCCCCTTCCCCAGCCCAAAGAACAAATCCTGCAGTAAAAGAACAGCTGAAAGCTGTCAGGCTTTAATACCCACAGATAAGGTCATTCCTTAGGGGAGACCTGCTCAAATGCATAATAACATAACCAGGAACTGTGAAAGACACCGAGATATATTAAAAGATAAAATAAAGCAGACTGAAGTTCAAAYACAGAAAAAATCTGAGCTTTATGTGGTGAAAGGTAAAATATTCTCACAGATAAGTGGAGGCTCTTGAGAGAGGAAGTGTTTGAAAGGCCTGGGAGGCTGGAGGAACCCTTGGGGATGAGTGTTTGAAGACTTACATGATCCAGATAATGCAGGGGGCGGGTTGGGAGGGGGCTGAACTCACCTGCCACAGCAGTCAGGGGGTCTGCAAGGACAGAAGGGACTGGAACATCTCTCTGGCCAGCTGAGGTGACTGGGGAGAACACCCAGGTGAAGAATAATAACCCCAGGAATAACCCTCAAACCCAAGGAGCCTCCTGCTGGAGTCCTGCTCGTTTTCCTCCATTGTAGTTTTCAATGTTTTGTGTTAAAACTGAGAAAGTCTSAATTGGATTGTGGGTATTTGCTTTGAGGGGATTCCTCTCCTAAGCCTTTTTGGATTAATGTTGGCACTTTTTTGTTGTTGCTTTTTGTCTTTRACTTGCAGTTTTTTTAAGGCAGCATCATCCTGTAAATCCCCTCAGTGGGAACACAGCCTGGGCTGGRAGCTGCACGTGTTTGAGAAGGTGTCAACACATCCACCTCCATCTCCCGGGTTCTGTGAGAGCTGTGAGGCTGCCAGGATCTCTCAGCACTGGGATTGGAGCTGGGAATGTTTTGGGAATGTCATACAAGAGGGATTTGAGGATCTGTTTTGGCAATGAAATACCTGCACTTGGCCTGATGCTGTGAAATTGTGATGGTTCTGTGGTTCAAGACACAAAACGGATTGTGAGCTGGGCTTGGGGAGAATGAGCTTCTTAAAGGTGATGTTGCAGTGGAATTGCAGAGTGGGGAGTGCAGCTCCCTGTTCATTAAATCAGGTCCTGGCAGGGTGATGAGCTGTGAGTGAATGATCGCTCACATCCCTCTCCAGAGCAGCCTGGAACCCCCTCCTTCCCTAACACCTTCCCWTTCCTTCATCTTTCCTTGGCAAATCTCAAACAGACTCAGATTTAGTGCAGATATTTCCCAGTTTTAGCCCCAATTGTTGTGTCCATGTGCAGTTGTATTCACTTGCCAGCAGTGGGTTGGAATGAGCAGCCCTGTGCTGCTGCTGCTGCTCCATTCTCCTGCCTTCCACACAACGTGTGTGGGAGAAATTGCATCCCTGAGACAGCACTGCAACTCATGAAACCCCACACTGAACGCTTCAATGTGCTTTTCTTACAGAGAAAAAAAATACGAAAAAGAATGGGAAAAAAACTAATGCTGCAGCTATTCAATTTTGTATTTTCTTAGTGAGTTTTAAATGTACTTTTGCATATCTTTCWGAAGGCTGGGCAACCCCACCTATGTGTGATTTATTTGAAATGGCTCCAGTTTAAGCAGGAATGATCTGACATTTCAAACAAAAATTTATAAAACCTTTCTGGAAGTAGGGAAGTCATCAGCAAAGTTTGTGTTTATTCACTTTTCCATTTTGTATTCAGACAGCTTAGCCCCAACTGTKGCAGAAAAGTTGGGGAATTACCACTTGCAGATAAATCTTGTRTCTAAATTGTACTTCTTGGTTGCTAATTTTGCTAATTAAAATATCTATCACCCGTGCASGGCCTCAGACGGATTTAAACCAGGAGCACGACTGTCTGTAATTTAATGAGGAGCTGTGCATGATGCTCAGATTCTTGCCTGGATGRCTGGGCTGGAATTTATCCCTGTGTTGAGGAGGTGAGGTGTGTGCTGGWTTTGGACAATAATCCACRTTTTCATGGAAGGGGTTGGAAATGTCACCCCTGAGCCACAGGGTGCTGATGACAACAGGACGAGGGTGAATGGTTTAAACTGGAAGAGAGGWGATTTAAGCTCAGCCAGATGAAKAATTGTTTTGCAGTGAGGGTTGTGAGGMSCTGGAACAGCTCCCAGGGTGTGTAAATGCCCCATCCCTGAACAGCCACAGATGAGATCAGACAGAGATCACCCAAACCTGYTCTGGGTGAAGATGTCCCTGCCCACRGCACAGGGTTTGGACTAAATGACCTTTAAAGTTCCTTTGCAACYCAAACCATTCTGAGATTCTCTGAATCCAATTCACACTTTGGAGCTGCCAACAGTGAGACAGCAAAATGCACAGAGCTCAGTTTGCCCTCASCCTCGAGGTCTCAGTGAGATGTTTTCCATGGAACTTCTCAGATTGCTGTTGTTTTGTCTCCTGGGGAGGAGGGATGGATCCTGCACAGGGCACAGGATGCTGTTCACCTCGGGGCACTCTGGGACACCCCTTTCCACACTGGCAATTTCCACATTGGACCCCACAAATAGGAAATCTGTTTTCTGCTCTGCCTCTGCATTCCCTGGGCACTAATGTGCATCATCAGTCTTTCAAAGATGCTTGATTTCTGTTTGATTCTTAATTATTATAATAGTTAAGGCACTTAACATGCTTTAGTGATTTACTTCATTTAATTGGATGTAGTGATTAGAATATCTTTTATATGGCCCTTGCTGCGGTTTTAATTTAGGATTATAATCTCATGGTTCTTTTCAGCTCCTCTGGCTTTCATTTAGACACTGCTTTTCTTTTCTGATTTCATTTTGTTTATTCGTTTTTCCTGCTGATTCAGTAAACATGCTGCTAGGATGATTTCTTGGGGAACCTGAGTGTGGTTATAAATTCTTTCATTTAGTGCAGACATTAATGAATTAAAAAAAGATATGAAAATGATGCATGAGCCTGTGCTCAGCCTCTGGAGTTGTCTGTTGCTTTTTGCAGTAATTTGCTAGGATAAAAAAAAGTGAAAAAAGAAAAGGAATTATTCTCTTGATGGGGTATATGAGAAAAGGAGATGGAAAATGGTAATGTTATGTCTTCTGTGTGTGTCAGTGGGCCCTGCCTTAGCAGATTGTGACCAGTGTGTGAGATTTTGGTACTGGTCCCCAGAGCAGGAATTGCTCTGGTGAGGGGAATTCAGATCTGTAGGAATTGCTCTGGTGAGGGGAATTCAGATCTGTAGGAATTGCTCTGGTGAGGGGAATTCAGATCTGTAGGTTCAGCCACTCCTGCCCTGTGCTGAAGACACCAGCACAGGCACTGGGGAGGAGGGAGAAGAAGAGAATTCTGTGGGGTCTGAGGAACAAGGAAACCCTTCTCTGCAGGGACAGCTGTAGAGTCTCCAAATCAGTTTGACATGTACAAAAGCATGTTCTTTTCCCTCTTGGTGATGCCCAAAATCACACAGATAATCCAGYTGGCTTGTCCCTGTAGAGACAGAGAGTACCTGTCATTTTTTTCTCTGTTCCAGTGCCAAATTACAGGAGTGTTCCATGACTGCAGTGCTCCCTTCAGAGGGAAAAGGCCAGCACAGGAACTCTGGGGTGCAGCAGGTCCAGCAGGAGAGGAGTGGCTGCTTTCTCAGAAATTCCCATTTGCAATGAGGCTGGAAAGCTGTGAGGTCCATTTGAAGGGCTGCTCAGTGTTTGGAGCTTTGTCCAGCTGAAATCCATGGAAGGAGAGAAATGTTTTATCTGCTTTCTCTCCTCGCCAGCACAGGTAAGCTTCCTGGAGCAACAGGGTTTGCCAGAATTCTAACAAAGACCTAAAACTAAAAAACCCCCAATCCTATCATCAAAACATTCCAGGGATCCTGTTCAAACAGAATAAAGGAGGAGATTTCCATGCAGGGTTCCTGCTCCTGCCCAAAGTTGCCACTGGAGAAGGGGAGCTCCTCATCCCCACATCCCTGTGACCCCAGCAGCACCCAGGGCTGGAGAACAGCTCAAAATTCAGGGTTCCCTTTTCTGCCCAGGCCAGATAATGAGGTGAGAGCCACTGATCCTTGCAGGGCCTCAGAGAGAGCCTTTGATGAATTATTGAGCATCTCTCAATCTACCTGTGGCACTGCAAGGAATCGCCTCCCTGGGCTGTGGGATTGCACCCTCTGAGCCAAACCCCAGAGCTTTTCATCCCTGAGAGCTGAGCTTGATCCTGGGAAGGTTCCCAGTGAGATCAGTGAGGTTTTGTCCAGATCAAAAACTGATTTCAGGTACCAGAACCTGGCTCTGGGTCATCACAGCATCTCAGTGCCATGAAACATCAAAACAGCCGCAGTGGTTGGAGCTGCCAAGTGTCAGGCCTGTGATGAACATCCTAAAGCAGTTGAAGTGTTCTTATGAGTGAAAAAAAATATTAACAAATCATCAGTTATTTAAAGGGAATCATTYAGGGCTCATCTGGCTAATGAGGAAGAAAAAATGGAGCTGAACACTTGCTCTGAGTCGTAGGGAGATGTCTGAGATCAGCTGTGGTGGGGAACTCTCAGGGAACACAGAAAAATCTGGCTCCCTTGGGTAAAGCTCCTTATCTGCCTCTTATTAGTGTTTCATTAATTAAAGCTCCAGAATTCAGTATTTTTTGTTGGCTGTTCTCTCGGCATGAAATTCAGCTAATTCTTCTCCTTTTGGAAACAAAGCTCCCAGAATGAAGTTTATTCTTACAGTGTTCTTGCAGTTATTTATTTCATATTTCTGTCATGCATGGATGAATTTATATGATGCTCTGATGACCTTTAGAAATTCTTCTGATTAAATGCTGTTCTACTTCATTATGACATTTCTGAGCTTGTACTACCCGATTTGATGTGTACAGCTTAATAACACAACTAGACRTGAATGCTAATAACTTTACAATTCATTGCATTGCTATTTTTTAATGTAGATGAATTTTAAAACAAGTTTCTCTTGCTGCGGGCTTACATGAATCATATAAATTAGAAGGTAACAAAAGAACATATTAGCATTTGTTAGCCTGGATGCACAAATTTTGTAGTAACCATTTTAATATGTACTACAACTTTTCCAGCCTCAAGTTTAATACGTACTACAACTTTTCACCCTCGATTTTTCAACCAACATCATAATTGAATTGGTTTCCTTCTTGCCTAAGGATAATGATTTTACACTGATGGAATCATTATTAGATTCTAAGGATTATGATGATGCCTGCTTTACATAGAGCTAAAAAAAAAAAAATTAAAATTATTCAACTGCAAAACGCTTTTTTTACACAAAGGCTACTGTAATCTGGAGATAAATGAATTAATTATTGTGTTTAGAGTTGTTGTTAATATCCAGCATCCATAACTGGAGCCAGCTCCTCACTGTAGCTCCGTGCAAATGTTGTGGAGGGCTTTGGAAACCTCATCCCAGGCTGTGCCAGTGATGCCTTTTCTTTTTATACACCATTTTATATATTTTATAAACCTTTTAGACATTTTCTGTACCTATTATGAATTCCTTGTACCCTTAGCCTGCTTGTGATTCTTGCAGCCTGATATTCCAGCTCAGTTTTGGGGTTCTGCTGGGCACAGAGACCAAACATTCCCCACAGGTGAGTCTCATCTCAAAACTCCAGGGTTCCAGCTTGGTTGGAACCTTCTCTTTGAGTTATATTTGTGTAACTTTACAAATTGGTTTTACGCTGTGTTAACTGGGCTCTGGCCTCATTGCAGGGGGATATTCTTTAGAATAGAGGGATATTACTGAATTTGTTAAGTTTTTATTGGGAATTCTAGCTAGATCTGCTAATTTGAGAGGTTTATATAAATTGTGTGTGTRTTATATGGGCTGGTCCTGGCTCAGTTTGGGGTTTGGAAGAGCTTCCCCTGTCCCACCACGCCTTTCTGGGGCTAAAACAGCCCGAATTGGTCCAGAGTGGGTGAGACCCAGCTCATCCTCATCCAGCATTTCTCCCAAGCACAGCTTCTGGGMTGGAGGGAGGGGAAAACAACCCAGGTTAGGCATAAATGATGAATTTCTGCTATCCTGAAACCCATCAACATTTCATGGGTAATTACCCTTCAGGCTGCAGAAATAGCTGTTGGATTAATTGATTTTGCAGTTCCATCCCGATGTGCTGAGTGGGTGTTGGTCTGCATGGACGTGTCAAAATAACATCTTTGGAAGTCTCAGGGGTAAAAGACATTTACCTCTGTCTGTTGAGTAATCAGCAATTAGGATACAATAGAAAAATCTGAACCCTTCCATCCGAAAAGGAGGAAGAAAAGCTTTTAAATGTATGAAATATTTTTGCAATTTTCACCTGTCAAGTRTGAAATGTCTGGAATTGAAATTGAGCAAGTAGTCCTTCTTCCTCTGGCTTTTTAAAGCCATAGGTTAACCTCAATTAAAAAAAAAAAATTAAAATAATGTTTTTTCAGCATCCATTTAAAATCATTTTAAACCACAGGTGAGAGACCAGTCAGAATAACAGAGGGACTGAGCTTCTGAGTGATTTTAAAAATGCAGAATGCAGATTTTGTGTTTYGTGCCTGCTGCTGGATGTCACTGCTGAGGTCAGGGAACACGATTGCTCCCCCCTCACTTCATCTCCAGTCAGTTTTATCCCCTCCCAAAAGCAGAGGAAGGAGCTGCAGCGGCTCTGAACTGGCTCCTGCTGCACTAATTGTGTGCAGAGCGATCAATACATGAAATCAAACGCGGTGCATTAAAACATTATCAGGCTCCTGTGCTCCTCAGTGCTGTGCCCTGGCTCCAGGAGCAGCACAGGGCTCCTGTCTTGTGTGGTTCAATAGTTCCTTGAGCTGAGATGTAAACTTGTCTCTGAAAGAAAAAAAAAAACAAAAAACAAGCTGACCTGCAGGTAATGGAGCTGCATCGAATTCATCTCGAGCACATGTTAAATTTTCTTGACACCATTACCCTTTTCCTGAGGAAACTTCAGAGTGGCCTTGATTAATAATAAAAATAAGGAAAAATAACCTGCAGAAGCAAACCAGGATTACTCAGTGGCCCATCTACTTTCAACCTTTTTGCTCTTTGTATTCTCAGCAAAAGAAACAAAATCTCATCAAGTTTTCTTTTCAGCACTGCACAGGGCTTTGGACTGTTTCCTATGCTCAGCTCCGTGTAACAACAAAACAAAATAATTAAGGCATTTCCAGCAAAGTTAAATCGAGTCGATAGCAGGAGCTGAGAYCTCCAGATCCCAGCCCAGGCTCTGATATTGAACAGCCTGGGTTAAATTGTTTCACCTGTTTGCTGTTGTTTAAAGGGAAGCACATGGAGCCTTCCCTGCCCTTGCATCAGTCCCTGGCTGTGGTGATTTGTGGGGTTTTGGAACCCAAGGCCAGAAACATCTTTAGAAAAGCCAGGGGCTCACCCTGAGCCTCAGCAGGGTGTGAATTCACCCTCTGCCTTAATTCAGGGTGTAAATCCCCCTCTGCCTTAATTCAGGGTGAAAATCCCCCTCTGCCTTAATTCAGGGTGTAAATCCCCCTCTGCCTTAATTCAGGGTGTAAATCCCCCTCTGCCTTAATTCAGGGTGCAAATCCCCCTCTGCCTTAATTCAGGGTGAAAATCCCCCTCTGCTCTCAGGTGATAGCTCTGATGTCTCTGCTGCTTTCTCACCTTCATGACCAGCACCAGATTTGGGTTTTTCTTGCTCCCCACAGCTTGAATTATCCTAAAAATGGGTCAGATTCCTGAAGATCTCCAGAGGAAGAGTAAAATCTGTTGTTGCAGCACARCCTCATTACAGGCTCGGCGTTGTTTCATCAGGGATGAGTTTGTGAAGCATCTCTGTCACTGCTCTGTCAGGGAAGGTGGGGAGAGAAGATTTGAGTTGAGTTTGGAGGATTGGGCACCATCAGGAACTTGCTGAAGACTTGCCACGTGCTGTAACTCAAGGGCTGCTGTGAGAGGCCAAGCAAGCAGAAAAACGTTCCTTCCTCAGCTGCTGTGCCCTCTGGTGAGTTCATCTTCACTTCCAGCCTTGGGTGGAGAATTCGGTTYGGAGGTGGGAAAGGGAATCATCCTKYATCAGAGGGATGYTGTGSTGACTGTGGTGGGGGTGTCCATCCCCCAAATTCTCACACGGRGAAGGTGCTGCCACAGGATAGGGCTGGCTGTGCCCCAAATGTTGGGCTTGAACCCAACAGACCATACCTTGGATAATTTGGGCACATTCTGCTGGACTTGTGGCCTCCCTCTCTCCCAGAAATGGGAGCAGGATTCAGCATTTTCCAGGAGAAAAGATTTCTTCTTGTGTTGTTTGCTTTCTAACCGTTTCCTTCGGTGCAAGTGTGAGTTTTGCCAGGTGTGCCTGAGAATGGGGAGCTCAGGCTGGGCTGAGATGGTGCCTCAGTGTTTAATGTACAATGCACAGAGTTTGGATGGATGCATTAATCATATTCCTATTGCCTTTGTTATGGTAATGGCAGAAATAGGCTCTTGGGGTTTTTTTAATTAAAAAAAAAAGGAAAACAGGTTGGGTTTTTGTTTTTTGGTTTTTTTTTTGTTTTGTTTTGTTTTGTTTGAGAGGCATTATATTTCAGCAGCTAATGAAGAGGAAATAAGGATGACTTTGCACTGTGATGTGTATTAAAGCACTAATTAGAGCACAGCAGAGCTGCTCACGGGTGTCTTTCAAACACCTGCTGGGTAATTTCCAGCACCATTCACCAGTGTCAATGCTCCTTCATTCACCAGTTTGGGGCTGGTGGGGGCACAGAGGTAAAACTGGAACAGGAAACACTCATCAGCCTCCAGTGGAGTCTCTTGTGTGCTCTGCTTTAGAGTGTTTGAGGAAAGGATCAGTGGGTGCTCACTGAAGAGCCCTTTTTTGGGGATTGGGATTTCTCCTGCCCATGGCAGGGGTTGGGAAAGGAGTCAGATCCATGGATTTGTGCCTTCCTGGAGCCAATGTAAATTCGGCCAAGAATTCCCAGTTCACACCGTGGTCTTGCATGTCTGTTAGAGCAGAATGTTTCATTGTGTAACTCCACCATTTGCCTATCATTGATTTTCTTGTGAGTGYGTGTTTTTGAGACCATTGAAATCCATAAATCTAAAAATAATGTTGGCCTTCATTTTAAAAGCTGTTTTGAAGTTTTCATTTAGTGTCATGAGAAATCATAAATATTTTTTCTCTGATTCTTATCTGTTTTTACATTTCTGTCAATTGTGTAAATAATTGAATTCTAAACATGAATTACAAATATGCCCACAATCAAGCAGACAATAGAGTTCCTAACTCMACCCTACCTGTGATTCAGCTTCTGTTTTCTTTCAAATCTTTCCAAAGGAAATTCTCCCTGGCTGTGTGTTSAAGTGTTGGAGGATTTGGAGCTGCTGGAGCCTGAGAGCCTGAGCAGAGCCCAAATGAGGACGCTCCAGGTGAGCAACTCTGATTCAAAGCTTTCAAATTTTATCTTTGCAATGAACATTTTTAATGGATGTGCTGAATCCTGAGGCAGTTGCGTGTGACCACATTTTTYATGGAATCATGCATTTAACAGGCAATATTTTCATTCATGGGCATGTCAGATTTTTTTTTCTCTATTTTGAAATTTTTGGTGCTGCCTGCAATTTCATGAAACCCCATTTCAGGTGGTCATTGAGAGTTATAACTGATTTSATCCCCTCTGTGAGATCAGTTCTGCCTCACTGAGGTGCTGCTGCTTTGTGTGATATTTTAATTTTTTTTTAATTTAAAATGTTTTAAATTTTTTTTAAGCTAAGGTTGTGGTATTTTTTATGTAGGTTGTTAACTTTTTTTTTTAGGATTTAGTTATATATGATAATTGGTTGAGTTTTAGATTTAGGATTTGTGGGGTTACTTTTTTTCTCCCACAGACAAGGGTCATCATTCCATCCTTTATCTCCACTTCACCTGCTCCTGAGTGCCAAAACAAGGCAGGAAACAGCATTTTGGGGAGATTGGGGTGTGCATGACAGTCCTGCCATGCCAGGGAGCCATGGGAGGAGGAGGAGGAGGAAAAGGATGAGGAGGAGGATGAGGAGGAGGCACAGCAGCCCCAGTGAGAGGGAGGTGACAGATACCAGCCCTGCCACCCCTCCGGCCACATGGGGACAAACCAAAGGGCACAACTGCCATGCCAGGTAGGAAACCTTCAGCTTGGTCAAAAATCAGTTCATTTTCTGGAGACGAGACAAAGCTGAGTTTGAATGTCTCGTGCTTCCCTCAGGGCTGTGATTTTGGGAAAAATCTTCCCTTCAGCCGCTTTCCACTCACGCGGCATTTACGTGCCTGGAAGGATTCAGCTGTCACGGCCTGACAGGCACTGGAAAGCTCTTGTTAAGGTCACTGCTATCACAGAAATGTCTCTCCTGTGCTGTCCCAGCGAGTCAGGGCTGSTGGCATTGGGAACAGGGATGATGTCAGGGCAGGTGTCCTGCAGAAGGGACTGTGACCCGCTGTCCCTGCACGGCAAAGTTCCCACCATCCACCCAAGGAGAGCTGCAACACTGCTCCAGCTCAGTGCAAAAAACCCAACCAGCTCTAAACATCCCTAACCTTTAAATTTGGGCTGCAGTGAGTGGATCTGCTGCTCACCAAAAATCCGGGGTTGCTTTCGTGTGTCGGAGCGCTCCGGGAATTGCTGGAGCTTCACATGCAAATGTTGGGCTTCCTGCAGCACCTGCTGCTTTTCARCCCTCCCGTTTCGTGCTGTTACCTCCATCCCTGCTGAGCCTGTGAAAAGAGCCTCCCCGAGGAAAAGATTCCCACAGACACAAAATCCGACCGATGTGGTTTAAAAAAAACCAAAAAAACAACCCAAAACCAACCAGTCTGGGTTTAATTTCTGAAATGCGTGGTGTCTGTCTGCAGCCWGGCAATCTGCAGAATTACTGGTGGACAAAGCAGCCCCTCACTCCCTCAGGGAAATCAAGGAGTCCCTCCAGAGCTGGGTGTGAGTTTTGTTTGAAGGATTCAATTTTATTTTACATTTTCATTAATGGCCACAYGCGTTGGCAGCTGGTTTGAGCTCCCACCTTTGACCACGGGCAYGCAAACCCTCCCTGGTGTGTATTTGATGTATTTTTTCCTTGTCTTTAAGCACAGAAGTCCTGAATTTGGGAGCCAGGAGTCCWGTCCTGCCACAGGTGTGCAGAGGAAGATTTTCCCTCTGGAGTGATGCTCCGTTGCCCTTCGCTGTGCTCATCTGGGCTGTTCAAAACTTCAGTGCTCTCACCGAGAGGGAAATAGATGTCTCCTGTCCCAGGTAACGAGCCATGAGAGAGGGGAAATGGCCTCAAGTTGTGCCAGGGGAGGYTGAGATTGGATATTAGGAAGAATTTCTTCCCTGAAAGGGTTGTTAAGGCTTGGAGCAGGGCAGCGGTGGGGTCAGCATCCCTGCAGGGTTTAAAGGAGGTGGAGATGCRGTGCCTGGGGATGTGGTTTAGCAGTGACCTTGGCAGTGCTGGGTTAATGGTTGGACTTGATGGTCTTGAAAGTCTTTTCTACCCTGAATGATTCCGTGGCTCTCTGTTCAAAGGGTTGTTTTTTTTTCCTTTTTACCAGTGAAAATGCCMAAAAAGCCCACGTGCAGCAGCTGTTGGGCAGGTGGGGCTCACCAACAAATAATGTTTATTTGGCACTTCAAATATCTTTCTTAAATCTTTAAAGCAATACATGAGGCATTATTGACAGGTGAAATAGAGAAAATATTTGAAAATATCTCTCTAATACTCTCTTTCTTCTAATTTCAATTATTTCCCATTCTATGCCACTGCCACTTAATCCAGCATTGTAAGCATATTGTCCCTCAGAATATCTGCTTATATTTATAGGTTTGTCTGGTTGTTTTGGCCAGAAGAGACACCATGAATTCCATCAGTAATTCCTGGTCCCAGCCCTGTCCTGGCCTGATGAGAGCAGTGAGTGCTTTATAACTGAAACTTCATAGAACTGGGGTAAAAATGAGATTGAGACCTGATTTTTGGCAATTCAGCCGTGAAGTTGTGTTTGTCTGTAACAGAGCCCATTAGTGAAGGATCCATGTCTAGAAATCAAAATCTGGGCTTTCATCCCAAAMGTGCAGCAGGATGTTCACACTCCCCAGGTGTGAGGGAGGAGTCTGATCCGTGAGACTTCCAGAAAATCAAGAGATATTGGGTTAAAACYCCATCCCACACTTTGGAGAGAAGCTCCAGTTGAGCAGGGAAGTGGCCCCAAGCAGCAGCATCTTTGRTTTTCATGGGCTCAGAGAACAGGARTGATTTCWTYGYAGGAAAGGGAGGCACTGGGAAGCAATGCCTGGCTCCTCATCTGGGCTTTCATCAGGCTCCACCACGATCTTCATGCTCWACATTGTGACCCTTATCACCTTTTTCATCTGAACAATCATTATGGTCCTCTCCTGAGGGCTCTGCCAGCTCCAAAACATCCCAGAACTCGCATTTTTTGAAGAAAGCCTTACCCAAAAGGGTGTGATTTAAAGCTTGGCCTTTCCAATTTCTTCACAGAG
>NW_026623630.1:68643-82758 GCF_030028575.1 Malurus melanocephalus
CCAAACAAAGTTTTTCTTTCCCTTTGATCCAGCTTTCTTGYAGCCAGTTTAACCTCCAGGAAGTCTGGAGATTTGTGGAGATTGCCACTGGCATTGGTCCTGAGGAAAACTGGAGAGAGAAAACTCAGAATTAAAGATGTAAACAGTTCCTTTAGAACAGGGTGCTCATCAAAGGGAAAAGTTGTCTTTCAGTGTCTTTTTTAAGCATTTTTTGCTTAAAATAGCTGGGACCAACATAAAAATAGCATTTTCATGGTGTGATCCAAGATGAAAGTGGTGCTTTTCCAGAAGCTTGGGAAGGGGCTGTGCCCCAAACTTGTGCTGTGGGCAGGATCTCAGAATCACAGGAATTATTTTTGTCCTTCCCTTCTTTTCGTGCCTGAAGTTTTTGCTGATTGCTGGCAGAGAAGGTTCAGAGTTCCCAAAAGAAACTTTCAGGACAACTTCAAACTCCTACAAGAAGAGCTTTATTCCAGTTTCACTGATTTCACAGAGTTTTTTATTGTTAGAATTATTTCACAGAGTTATTACACAGAATTATATTTCATAACTATAAAATCAGCACCAAAGCACCAGTACTGGGGGGGAAGAAAAGCAGCAAGCATATTCTGTAGTAAAAAATTTAATTACACTTAGAAGTTATTATACAGAAGATAACAGCAGTCAAGATTTTGGCAATATTTTGGAAAGAATGATAGCAGAAGGTTTGGCTGAACTCGTGGTTTTGTGCCATTGGCCAGGACTATCAGCATGGTTTTCTAACTGGAGAAAATAGATTTATATATGTGTGTATATATATAGATATATGTGTGTATATATATAGATATATGTGTATATATGTGTTTTTATATATATGGGATTTCTATGGGGCTTTGCATATGTGTTTGCCTGGGTGTTTACCAGGCCTGCTGCTGGTACCTTCTTGAAAGAGAAGTGCATTTATTTGAAAAAACGATTTGAATGAATTTTAAATTTCAGTTTTAACCCCAGCWGAAGCAGCCCTGGAGCTCCCCGGGCTCACAGGACCCGGCAGGGCTTTGCTGTGCCTCAGTTTCCCCATTTTCAGGGCTGATGGAGCAGCCCTGGGGATCCTGAGGGATTCACCAGCCAGGATCAGACCCTCAGCACCRCAAACTCTGCTTGCCTGGAAATAGGTAATTAATGGGGCTTTATTTTTCATGTTTCCTAGGCAACACAAAGCCCCAAGACATTGTTTTCCAGACCATGAACTGACRCTTTTGGCGGCTGCAGAAGCTCCCCCTTGTCTGAAGCTGCTCCAAAGGTACCAAAGCTCTATTTTTTTTTTTGTCATTAGAGTCTATTTACATCCAATATCCGAAAAGTAATGATGATCAGAAGCTGCTGCTGAGATGATCTGCTCCCACTGCAGAACTCACTCAATCAGCAGAGAGCTCTGCTGTTCAAATGGATAATTAGTGTTGTGACAAGTGTGACTGTGCACGCCTCGGTTTGCTGGCAATGTTAGGAAGTGTGACAAAAATTAAATTATTTGCCTGCCTTAAGCGTGGCCCTCCTTGGATTGCTAATGAGGGAAATTCTTGTTAAACRCTTGTCCTGTTCTGACTGACTCCTTTGCAGGTCCTG
The DNA here is from genome assembly GCF_030028575.1 of Malurus melanocephalus. Taxonomy (NCBI): domain Eukaryota; kingdom Metazoa; phylum Chordata; class Aves; order Passeriformes; family Maluridae; genus Malurus; species Malurus melanocephalus. The sequence goes on from NW_026623630.1 coordinate 70,249, forward strand.
GGGAAATGATTTATTGTTTGGAGCATCGGGGGCAGGAAAGACAGGACTTGCCCATGTTTGCTCTGATTGGTTTMTTTTTGTGGATTTACCTGATCTGAGAGGTCACTGCTGCTGTTCCAGCATGAAATAGAGAGATCCCCCCAGGCAGAGCAATCCCAAGGGATGCCTTCATGCATCCCATCCATACCCCATCTTCAAAAGGAATGGGCGTGGGGAGGGCTTTGAGGTGCCCCAGGCTCAGGGGAACAGCACCTGGAGGTGACAAAATCCATCTGGAATTCCCTCTGGAGCTGCAGAGCAGGGCTCAGGGCTGCTTCAGTTTATCCCACATGTGCTTGGAGGTTCCTGCACCCCAGGGCCCCGTGTCCCTGAGCAAGAGGATGCTGTGAGGGCAGGGAGTCCTTCCAGAGCTGGGTGTGACTTTTGTTTGAAGGATTCACTTTTATTTTGCATTTTCATTGACGGCCTCACGCGTTGGCAGCTGGTTTGAGGTGCCACCTTTGAGGGTTTGCAAACCCCTCCCTGGGCACTACTGGGGGATCCCAACCCCACACCCCTGGTCATGACAGAGTGAGGAAGAGAATCCCTGAATCCCCAAATCCCTGAATCCCCAAATCCCTGAATCCCTGTCCCTCCTCCTGCAGCTCTGCATCCCAAGGACAGCAGGATTTGGGACGAGGAGGCTGAGCAGGCAGCAAAGAGCTGGACTCCTCCAAAGTTTTGTGATGGACAATTCTGGCTGTTCCCCTGTCCTGGGAGTGGAGTTGAGCTGAAATTATCACAGGCTGAATTAATAAACACCCAGGAGCTGCATCCTTTCACAGGCTCCTAACGGGATGTTCTTGATTCTTCCTTTTTCCAGCTCTGTCAATGCCTGTTTGCTCTCCCCCCAAAGGGAATTAATCTCCAGGAAGGAACGAAGAGCACAGCACAAAGAGCAGGCATGGTCCAGGCCTCACAGCACTAATTATGCTYTTAAAGGGTAAGAAAATAATCTTGGGTACATTGGGAAGAAAGTGTCTCAGGKATGCTGTGTGGGGTTACAGACACGTCTCCTGTAGTTGTGCATTTTGAAAAAAAACCAAAAAAAAACCCAACCTTTCAAAGACACTTCTTGAGCTCAAAAAGATCAGCRAGGAGCTCAAGAAAAGAAATTTAATTCCAAGTGAGTTTATCAAGTTTTCTTGACCCTATAGGATGGGAAAAGCAAAGGAAGGATGCAGATGAAGGTCCTGTGAAATGCTAATACCAAAACACTCTCATGCACAAACTGTGAAATCTGAAGAGAGAGATGAAGCTCTGAGCACTGACAGCCACTGCCATGGAGAGGAAAACAGGGAATGGATCCCAATTCACACACTCTGGTGTCCTCTGGGGCAGCTCCAGGGCAGTCCCCAGCCCCTGGCACCCCTGGCAGCAGGAGAAGGGACAGGGACAGGGATGGCACAGCCCCAGAGGTGCCACATCCTCGGCCACCTCGGGAAACACTGCCAAGCCAAAGGTGAGGCATTGATAATTCTGAGAAGCAGAGCTTGCTGAGGCTGCTGAAGAAAAAGAGAAATTCTGCTCTCTTTTCCAGGCTGCTCCCTCGGAATTCTCAGAAAATCCCTTTTCTCAGAGGGCCAGGCTGCTCCCCAGAGCTGCTGCAGGTGCAGCTCCCACTCTGCACATTCCAGGTGCCTCTTTTCATCACTCAGCCCTGATAAAGCAGCAGCAAAGGTGCACTCAGTTCTATCTCTGCTAAACACATCCCCTTTTATTGCTTTTCAGGAGTTCACCGCATTAGCATAAAACAATCGAGGCGGTCGTTTCCCCTAAGAGAGCCAGGGCCTGTTTACAAACTCGTTTTATTTTCACAATATCCCATTGTTATTTATTTCAGCCAGAGCTGTCAGATCTGTGCACTCCCTCATGCTGGACAGCTTGCTTTATTGCCTGTTATTAAGATATAACATATACACCCTGACAGGCACTGCCCACGTCTGCCTGCCACTTCTGAAAGGCAAATTAAGTCGAAAATGGAGATCTCCTGTATTTCTTTGGGCTGAAGTGATATTAGTTTTTAAGTCATTTTGTATTCATAGAGGATCCTGTGTGTTTGTAACGGATCTGGCAGTAAACTGCTCAAAGAAAAAGTTRGGTTTTAAAAAAGAATTCCTATTCCGAGTACCTCTGTGAAATTCAGATTTAGCATACAGCTCTGGTTTTGGATGGGGAGTTGGAAAGAATGCAATTTTTAAAACTGTTCTTTCTTATGGGATTTCAGATATTAGTTGTGACAAAGTGCTGGCTGTTTTTGGAGGAAGCACAAGTCCCATGGGATGGCAGAACCACCGTCCCCATCACCCACAGTCCTTGTTGTGTAAGTGATTCTATTTACATTTCTCATTATTAATATTTTTCTTCCATTTTTTTTTTTTTGCCCCAGGACTAAGTTGCTAATTTTGGACACCCACAGGAGCTGCTCTGGAGATGTCTGCAAGAGGTAAGGCTCATCATTACTGCCTCTCCTTTTCCTCCTGTACTTTCCCATGACAACTTATTTTTTATCAACTCACTGGAGAACCAAGTCACTTTTTTATTGATGCAAATAACCCAKAGCTGAAATGACATGATATGAGGAAGAAAAATCAGTTTGAAGGAAGACTAATCTGGACACTGGGGGAGGCAGAGCAAGGCAGGAGTGTCCACCTACAACCATCTGACAGGAAAAACCTGATTTACCCAAGAAAAATTACTTCAGTCTTGGGTAAATATTTTTTATTTGCTTGGATCATTATTAACCCAAATTACAGCATCTAGAGTTGCTCCCTATTATGCAGGTAGCATCCTGAGTTTAAAAGCTTAAAATAAATGGTTGTGCTGTGCCTGTGTGTCCAGGGAGGAGGGTTTAGTGCTGGGAAATCTCAGGTTTTCCAGGAAGTTGCAGTAAGAAACAGGCAAACAGGACCTGCAATTTAATGCTGAACAGTGATACACTGAATAAATTATTATAAAAWACTAACTCTCCTTCAGTATAATTACACTGGKTTTTKKTTTTTYYTYYYYRKKKWRGRGAAAAYAGCCTGATTGCAYKGATGRGAAATGAAGCCAGGGAAAGGGAGGTGAATTTTTGTCTGTCCTGCTGCAAACCTGTGGGCAGAAGAGCAGCTCAGAATCTTGAGCACAATCATTTTTAGATGTATTAACCCCCAATRTGTGCAAATAGGTAAGAGGAACAAGCAATAAATCTCCAAAATATTCTATTATCCCTCAGTGTAATAAATATTTTATTTAGAGCAATAGAAAAAAATGCGTACAGATAACCATAGGATACACACACAACTGGAAGTTTAAGGATAAATTTCAACCTTTTCAATATGAAACAAGGTACTGGGTACGTATCTCATGGAGATATAGAGCTAGAAATCAAATAATAATACAAATGGGCAGTACAGGAACCTGGACTAGAATTTTGTGAAACAAGAGCCACCTTTTGTTGCATGAAAATATAACGATACACTCACTAGGAACAGCTGTATTTTTATGTCCCACCCACCCCCCTGTTTGCAAGTGTCTGAAAACAACACTGGTCAGCCACATGGAAAAGCAACTAAAAGTCATTTGTAGCTGTCTATGTACAGTATTTACAGCTCTTGCTTACCTCAACAGCACTTTGGCCCATCTGCAGCTCATCRGCTCATTTGCCAGCTCAATGCATATCAAGGTATTTTTTTCTACAGTGCTACCCTAATTTGATTAATCCTGGTTCTCCCTTTGTAGTTCTGTGTTGGAACAATCCTGTGAAATTAAAAAACCCCAGTGTTTACGAGGATGTGCTCTATGTCATGTGAACAACTGCTGGAACGGGGATGTTGTCACCTCTCTAAAGGTGTCTAAAAGGCAGAATTGACTAAAATCACAACTCTAGATGGACCAGGGTTAATGTATCTTTAATTTTCTGCTAAAGACAGAATGGGTTTCTCTAGAACACCAAGCCTGAAGTGCTGTTATATAATTTTTATTATATCCTATAGTATTGCCATGAACTCCCTGGAATCATGTGATGGGGTTGGGGGCAGCTGAGAGCCAGAGCAGATGGAACAGTTCTGAACTGCTTAAAGATGAGCAGGAATGGGAGGTCAGGGTGTAACTCTGAGTTTTGGGTGTTTCAGGGCAGATAAATGAGGAATTTGGGGCTGCAGATGTGGGAGCACCACGTCCCAGGGCAGGGAAGGGGTGGCTGTCCCTCTGGGTAAGGCCATGGTGCCACTGCATTTCAAAAATGCACTTCATTATGAAACATAAATGAAAATGGCAATGGAAATGGAAAAAAAAAAATGGAAAACAAATGCAAACAAAAAATGAAACACTGGCAGGAGAGAAATGAAACCATCCTGAAGGTGGGAGGGTTTGGTGATGAATGAAGATCCTGGTTGGGAAATGTAAGGTGGGGAATGTGAGGAAATGAACTTTCACTGGTGAAGGTGGGGTGTGGAAAGGTGCAGGAACATCCACAGAAGGTTCCTGGGAACAGAGCTGGGAGATCATCCCAGGAGAGCAGTGGGGGCAGAACCAACCCCAGCCCGAGCCCTTTTCTGGCTCCCAACCGGGATCTCCTGCTCCATCCAGAGTCACTCCCAGGGCAGCAGGAAAATCCCCCAAACCTCCAGGGTTATGGCAGAGCAGAGCAGCCACCTGGGGTTGTGTCACCCTCTGTTAGACAACAGCCACATCTCTGATTTCCTCTTTTCTGTGTCAATGTAACGATGCAGAACAGACCCAGAACAATTCCTTTCTCGCTGAACCAAGCTCTTGACCTTGTGGTGCAATCCCTCCCCCGCTCCCTTACGCTGTGTCTGAAGYATGGAACATGTAAACTCCTTTGGTTCAAGTATTAAGGCATTTTAGATTCCTTTTTCAAGGATTTGCTAAACTTTACACGGTATTTTTACTTCAACTTACAGTGAAATATAAAGGATTTAAAAACACGTCAGGATAGAAGAAAAAAACATGCATTAACCACTGCAGTTTTTTTTTTAAAAAAGCACTTTAGTAACCAATTCTTTTTTTTCCCAGCAAATGCCAATATATCATCACAACACTGAATTAAGGGTCAAGGAAAATATTGTTGCTAGGAAGCTGGAGACACTGGAGATACTCAAGACTGATGGACCAGAACCTCTTGCATCCATACCTGTGACAAAGGAAAAAGGTCAGGATTAAACAAAAGCACGAGCATGGACTGTGCCACATTATTACTGTTTCCAGATGATAAGTCAAAATTGTAATTTAAAAAAAAAAACTCTAAGCATGAGAGTTTTACAAAAATACAGGAAATATTTAAAAGCTGCAGAAATGCCTTGCAAAATGCTGTGACTATGAATGGTTTTAGTGCTCTTTGGGCAAAGGTTGGACTCAACGATCTTGAAGATCTTTTCCAACCTTAATGAATCCGTGTTTCTGTGAATCTGCTTTCAAGGTAGTAATTCTTTTTAAAAAGAAGGAAAAGTTTAAAAAGTAACATTTTTAATACTGATTTCCATGGTAATTTACCAGTTCAATAGAATGGATTTTGCCATGCATACGGGCATGAAGCCTTTTAATTGCTTTCCTTTCCTTATTACACTCCATCGTGGAAGCATTAATTTCATTTTTTTTTCCCCACCAATAAAGGAAGCAAAGGCAAGCTGGGATGAAGGAAAACATTTCAACCTACTGGCTAGTCTGGGAATGAGGATCTGCTCGCTGCTGCTGCCATCTCCCCCCTCGGTGGTGGCTCGGACTTCGATCAAATAATCGTCCTTGAGCTGCAGCCACAGCTCGGCCGTGGTGCTGTCTGTGGTCAGCTCGCTCACCCTGCTCTGGCTGCTGGTTCTGTACAGCACCTGCGACACAGGACACCCTCAGCACCCATTTCTGTCTCWTACAAACAAGGTTTCAGCTTTTAAAAGTGATGGGATGGGAGAAAAGGTTTCGTTTTTGGTTAATGTTCTAGGGCGGAATAACATTTAAAGGAAGGAGGGGACATCAAGGCCTTTTATTTTAGATTTAATTCAAAATGGCACAATGTAGAATGATAATATATATTTATTATAATAATATAAAATAATGGGTGATGGGATACTAGAACAAGCAGTAAACATTTATTTCTTGCCAATASAACTCAGTGGGCAGTCAGATTTTAGGCTAAATCTTTTATTCAGGAATGCATCATGTGGGATCCAGCTGTACAGGGCTTATCAGGAACATCCTCAGCTGTTCTTTTACACCCATTTATATGACATTTTTAAACACTTMTCCATTTGTGTGCTGATCAGATTTAGAGCAGTGTCATTTCTATCAGGGAAATGAGCATGGCCCACAGCAGGCAAGGGGAGAAAGGGTTTAAAAATACCAGTTTAAAATATGTGTGGTAATATATAACAGATACACCTGGCCAGCAATGGAAACTACATCCATCAGGTTAAATTTTGGATTATTTGTGGGTTTTTTCTAAGTTTTATGCATTTGGGTGAGTGTTATTTAAACTAAATTTAAAAATTCCAACTATTTAAACTAAATTTCAACATTTAAAATACGTGTTATGGATGTAATGAGTGTTAAAATGTTTTAAGATCCAGGTGTAGGTGGGATCCCAAGAGCTGAGCAATGCCAGTACAGGAGRAAGAGGAATTTGTGGATTTATGGTGAGACATTGTTAGGACATGATTTAAAATCCCTAAAAAGGAGACCCCACTGAAATTTGATTTAGGGGTGGTTTTGTGCATCCTCTGAGCATGCAAACAGACAAGGAAACACCAGCTCTGGATTGTTGCCAGCTCTGTCCCCACTGACCTTGTAGCCCGTGACCTCGGACTCGTTGTCCATGGCTCTGACCTCCTCCCAGCTCAGGATGACTCTGGAGTCAGTGACATTCCACACCACGTTTCCTGGAGGTTGGCTGGGCGCTTCAAACACACAAAAAAACCAGCGTGATTTTAATTTAATTGGCATTAATGATTTCCTCCCCAGCTCAGCTCATTACATCGCGGATGCAATGCGACTCCAGCATTGGCTCCTCGTTTGTGCACGTCATGGTTCAGAAGCTGAACTTGAAAAAAAGAAGGAAAGGAAAGGACAGAATGGCACATAAATGTTGTTCCTGAAGCTGAAATATCTGTTAATCATCCATTCAATACAGCCACATAGAAGCATGTATTTTGGGGCATGGATGATTAATTGCAACAAACTCCAACGATGGGAATAGAAAATTTCTTCTACTACAGTACCAAGAATAAGAAAATTCTTCACAATTGATCATTTAACAAATTTGCTCAGTGAATATTCAAATTTACTCACTATGTTGATTTACTTTAAGATGTYTGTTATGTAAAATATTTGAAGGTTTTTTCCTGCTAGTTCTTCTAACTCCATTTGTGGTTCGGAACTGAGCCTGTGCCACGCCTGGGGCTGAGCTGGCACAAAAATTGGCTTTGGCCACGGAAATCTGCTGGGATTTTTTTGTTCATTAGCAGCCCAASCCTGTCATTTCCAGTTGCTGCACTCTTTGGGCTCTGCCCTTTCATGTTCCTTGGAGCTGCCAAGCTTTCAGGGAAGTACAAACCTCTTACAATCCTTCAGGTTGGTTTCCCAGCAAATGGGTCATGCAGTGACACAATCAATGATTAAAATCTCTTCTAAATGTGTTAAGGAAAACAATTTACTGTTGCTGTCACCTAGTGGAGGCAGCTGCTGCTTAGGTGGACTGAGCTGTGCTTTGATACTGGAGGTTTTCCAGCACTGAGCACCGATAATGGTTTTGCACATTATCCATGTCCTTATAGGTTTTCTCCTCTTTTTTCCCCCTCCTCTTTTCCATTATTTCACAGAGGTGTAAGCTCCCTGCCTTCTTTCCATAAGCAGTCATCTCATAAACCACCTGAATATGCTTTAAAAAAAAAAGGAAAAAAAAGTAACAGTGAGACTTAAAAAAATTGCTCTGAAGTCAACCACCCACAGCTATTTTTTTTTTTGCGCTATTTGTCTTGTTCTGTGTACTGAGGAAGCTTTAACCTGATGTTCTAATAAAAAACACTTCTTGTAAATGTAAGAGGAGATTGTTTCACTCCCGAGAATGAAGTGTTACAGCATCTATGAGTAGTTTTCACACTGAGATATTAAAGCTGGATTTCAAAAGCAATGAGTCAGCCTTGAAACCCACAACAAAAATATTAAGATGACATGCGGAAAAAAAAGAAGAGTAATTATGTATAAAATCGGTGAGCCTCTGTCTGTGGGATTCAGAAAGCTCCACTCTGCTGCAGACACCAAAATCTCCAGCAATCATCAGTGCTCAGAGCTGCAGAGCTTCATTTGTGGCAGGTCCTGATCCTCCAAAGAGCTGCAGGGACTCCTCAGGTGCTCAGAGCTGCTCTCACAATTGGGAGCTGATGGACAGAAATTTGGGTTTATTTTARGACTTTCTAAATATGAAATAATCGTAACTTAGGCAAGTCTTCCACCTGCCATTTTGCATAGCAATATTGAAATCTCCACTTGTTATTCTGGGCTCTAAGCGTGCATATTTCAAATATAAAAGAAAAGATATTTTAATTGTCAAAGACTCTATTTCAATTCTGAAATATSCTGTCAAGAGAACTGAACTATTTGTGTTTCTTGATATGGCAAGAGTTTCTGTGATATACCTGGCAGGTCCTGTGGGGGACTGTAAATCTTTCACAGTGAAAACCATACCAAGCACAACTATTCAAATTAAAAGAAAAATTGGGATTGATTAAAAATCACGCATTTGAATGAAAAATCAGTTTCTACTGCAATAGCACAGAGAATTATTTCTCTTAGCAATTCGACTAATTTATCAAAATATTGAGAATGACATTGCASTCTACTGCAATGGTTTTCCTCTCCTCATTCACCAAAAAGATCCATAGACATAATGCCATTAATTTTTCTTTTTAATTATTCCAAATAGCAGTGACCTTGAGCCTGTTCACACCAGTGGGATCAGGGGCTTGTCCCGTTCTCAGTCACACACCCCAAAGGAGGGGGACCCTAAAAAAATATCTGAAAATCCCTGAGGTGACCCTGGTGGCTGCCACCACCTCCAGTGAGCACCCACAAAGATGATTAATTAGAAAAAAACCACCACTTTTCACAGGTCCTGTCCAAGCTGCAGGCAGAGAATTCCTTCACATCAGCCAGTTCATGGYAATTGTGCATTTAATATATTTAAACTCTGGGTTGGTTTAGTCCTCAGTGACAGACTGACACTCATTTTTGCATATAATAATTTCTGATAAACTCGCTTATTTCATAATATTAATGATACAACTCCTCCTGCTCGAGGGACGTTAATGACTATTGCAGGGAATTTGACCTTTCAGACAGATTTAATTGTGTGTTCTTGTGCCTCTGACAGAAACACTTCAAGACTGATGACCCYGATTCTGAGTTGTATTACAGCGGACGAGCACACTAAAAATATTTCCACTTSCAGAAAAATTAGTGCAGCCCCTGACAATCTGTTCCCCAGCTTAATTTCGCCTCTGCAGCAGCAGAGTGGCCTCTCGTGCAATTTGTTCAAGGGGAAGCAGTGGACATGAAGGATTGCTTTGCATGAGCTGCATGAGGTTCATTGCATTTCAAAAGCCATGCCCTGGAGAACTTATAAATATGTTAGAGAACACTGAAAAATTCAACAAGTCTCTCCTTTTTTTTTTTTCATTCCCCTTCTAAATAACAGGGATTTTTCTTTTCAATTTCTTCCAGTCTTTAGCAGCACAATAAAGGTTCCGTGCAGGAATTACAGATTTTCCTCGGGCTCCCCTGCAATAGTTGGGTTTTTCTCATTCTGCTGAAGAGGAGGGTGGAAGCTCCGTGCTTGATTTGTGGAAATGGATATTTGGGATCCATTTGGATAATAAATGGAAATTTGGGTCACTTCTACTGTGATTCCCAGAAATACCACTGTTTTAATTCCCCCTCCAAGTGCCACCACACCCCTCCAAGCTGAGATACTCACGTGGCTTTTTGGTGGTGGCATTGACGGTGGCACTGAAGGGCCCTGCCCCAGCGCTGTTGTAGGCACGGACAGCTGTGTAATAAACCAAGTTGCTCCTCAGCCCYGTGATTTTTATTGATGTTTCATTCCCCGCAGCTTTGACTCTGTTTGAAGATTCTTCTTTTTGACCATTATTCCAGTACCTAACCTAGGAGATAAAAAACCAAAACCGTTTAAATCTTGCATGGAATGGTTCACCCACAGTGTTGTACTCGACTCTTTAAAGTGCTTTTTTTTTTTTTTTTTCCCTTAGCTGAAAAAGGTAGAAATACATTAAAGTTTCAGAAATATGTTTACTCTGCAAAAATAAAATATTCTTATCCATCTGCTTCTCACGCTTGMTGCTCTTTTTGGTGTGACTGTAGGAAAAAGGCAATTGAAATATTAGATCTTGCTTGAACCAAAGAATGACAAGAGGAAAAAACCATCACTTCATTAAAAAGGAAACAAGGTAAGCTCAGAAAAATGTACCTTATTAAAAAGTTTCCTTGAAAGTGAATGCAATTCTGAAAAAGTGTCAGTTTGGAGTTATGTCGGACACATGACTATCTAGAAGCACAAGAAGCAAAACACAACTTCATTCTTTGGGGGCTTTTTCCTAAGATGGAAAAAATTATCCTTCTGGGTGTGGGTGGGGCAGGAAGAGCAAGGTTTGGGGTCAGTCTGTGAGTCTGTCCTGCAGCCTGCAAAACCCTCCTTTACGAAGAGGAGCGGATTTTATGCAAAAAATAGGGTTTAAATATTTTCAATTGTATTTTAAATATTTTTATTTAAATATTTTTACTTGAACAGACTCACCTCATAGCCCAGCAACCTGCCATTGCTCATCTTCCAGGGGATGGSTGCCCAGGACACCTCGATGGCCGAGGAGGACAGGCTGGTGGCCGTCACTGCCGAGGGGGCTGAGCTGGGCTCTGCGATGGGAAATCAAACAGGGACAGGTGACTGTGGGCACAAACCTTGTCCTTATCCTAAAGATCCTCATTTCCCCAAGCTGCTGCTGCGTTCCCAGTGGAGCAGCCCACGGGTTGGCTCAGCTGTACCTTCCTCAGCTGAGAACACGGTGCTGATGGCGCTGAAGGGCCCCTCTCCCTTGTTGTTGTAAACCCCRACCTTGACCTCGTAGGGTGAGAAGGGCAGGATGCTCTCGTTCCTGAAGACATATCTGGGGGTGTCTGGGGAGGTCACCACGGTCTGGATCCACGTGCTGGTGCCCGAGGGACGGAACGCCACCACGTAGCCAAAACCTTCCCCGTTCTGCAGCTCCTCGGGGACGGGCTGGGGTAAGGAAAACACAGAGAGAGCTGTGAGGGCATTGGGGTGCGGGAAAAAGTGGCCCCACAAGCCCTGATTCTGAACTCAGCCAATTATTGTGTATGGCTGAGGCCTGGGAAAAGAAAGGGATGTTAACAGCCTGCATGGAGGAGGAATACTGCTTCCTTGAGAAAAGCAGATTGGAATGTAGAATTGATAACGCAGGTAGCTGGAAATTATAAACATTACTAATACTKTAGCTTTTGCAAACTCACCAATTATGCTCTGATTACTAATTAAACAGCTGTCTCTTAACCAATGTATGTTTGACACAAATGTATACTCTGGTTGCTAAAGTGGATAAAAGAGGCTCGTCCCACAATAAAGTCCTTCTTTCTCTCTGTTTTTTTCACCCACTTTTGTATGTTTTTGTATCTATTCTTTTTTGTCRCTGTTTGGCCAGCAGTGACACATTGGGGTGTGGGGCACGAGGGAAGGGCTGGCACTTCCCCTGGCACTGCCCCTGGCATCAGCCCTTGGTCAATGGACTCTGTCCAGCACAGCAAAATGTGCTCCCTTCAAACTATTTTAAGGTTTGCATCTCAACAAGAGAACAACTTTCAGGTGTAATTTTTGTTTTCCACTAAGTATTCTGCCTCGAGACACTCTTCAGTAAATGCAACTTTTCTTTCATCAATCCACAGTTCATAAAAAATGAATAATTGCTTGGTCAGCTCTTATGGAGTCCAATACCACCTTCACAGAGTGGCTTAAACCTTGCTCTGATGTGATGATGATTAGATAACCACAGAGCAGTCAGTGCTAGGAACAGAATATTAACAGTYCTCTGAATCATTAAAAAGGGATATAAATGTAAGGTAGCAGGAGATTGTATTGGTTGGCACATGCATCCTGAGTTAATGGGGGAAAGCAAGAGCTGCCCATTTGCATTGCAAAGCCCAATTTTTTGGCTTTTAACCTTCCCTTTCCTCTCTCCCCACTCTCCTGTCCCCTTTTTAGCATTAACATTTGTTTGAGAACAGAAGTAATCCCAGCCAAAGGCACTGAATTCCCTGTGGAATTCCATCCAGGGACACAGGACAGGGAGGGAGGGAAGGCAAATGTGCAGGGCTCAGGTCACACATGGCACAGAGGAGAAGCTGCTGCAGCTGGGGAAATTCAGAGAAAGAAGAAAAGAAAAAACAGAAAAGAAA
>NW_026623630.1:82820-118064 GCF_030028575.1 Malurus melanocephalus
GGCCAGAAAACTTACATCCCACGTTATGACCAGCTCAGATCTGCTGCCTCCTCCCCCACTGACCTCAGACGGAGGGATTTCAGGAACTGTGGAAAGGAAATGCAGAGATGTCTGCGCAGAGTAGAGACAAGAGAACACATCATATCAGCATCACACTCCAAATTAACCCATATTCATCCTCCTTCTGCAGTCAGGGTCAATGCTTTTTGGGCAGGAGGGGCACTCCTGGAAAGCCCCAGCAGCTCACAGATCACACCACGTGTGCTGTGATCAGGAACTTCCTAAAACTGGAGAAAACTTTCATTTTTCTAGAATTAACTTAAGAGAATGAGAGCATGGTCTGGGCTGGAAGTGACCTCAAAGATCATCTTGTTCCAGAACACCTTSCACTGGACCAGGCTGCTCAGAACTCCATGTCCTTGAACACTTCCAGGGATGTTTTGCAGATAAATTGGGAAATGGCCTCATTCCAAGAGAACTGAGGTTTTAATTGATGGGCTCTTCTGAGCCACGTGCTTGTTAAAGAAAAAGTATCCACCGATCAAACACCGGGAAGGAAAAATCCCTGTCAAAATTAACCTCTTTCCATCCATTAACACCTTCAGGCTCTGCCTGAACTGGCAGATTTTGGCAAAGAAAATGCAGATTAAATGTATTTATGTGTTATGCTTCTATGATGTTCAGTAACACAACACAAACTGTCCCACAGCTGAATGGCAAAATATGAACAAACTCGTCACAGGCTTTTATATCACACAGCAATCCCAAGCTTGTTTGCAAAGAGCCAAAGAAGACATGAAAACTTTTTTTTTTTTCGGTTAATATTAATGATTCATGAATTAAAAACAAATAGAAGAACCCACTAACCTGCCTCTTCAGTTCTTACTTTTTCTGAGGGCAAACTAGGCTCTCCACCTCCTATTTTGTTACTGGCAACTACACGAAATTCATATTCAACCCAAGGATTTAAATCCACCACCGTGGCCGTGAAGGTTTTCCCATCGATCACATCTGGAACTGTGAGAAAAAAAGGGAAAAGGAGACTCAGGATGAGGTGCAGAGACATGCCCAGAGCCTGGCCAGGGGTGGTGGTGAGGCTCGATGATTTTTGCCTTTCTTTTTATGTACCCTTTTATATATATTTTATGCCTTTTTATACATTTTTTGTACCCTTAGCCTGCATGCTTGTGATTCTTGCAGCCAATATTTCAGCTCAGTTTAGGATTCTGCTGGGCACAGAGACCAGACATCCTCAGTAAGAGGTCAACGTGCCCTGTGCTGTCTTAAACCTCGATGTTGGAGCCTTCTCTGTGAAACACATTGTGTGAACTGGGTTCTGGGCTCATTCTGAGGGGAGATTCTTTAAAATAATGACTTCATTTGTTAAGTTTCTTACTGAAGAACTCTAAATAAGAGATGCCAATTTGTAAAATCTATGTAAGTTACAGACGTGCTATACTCGGCAGGTATTTTCTGTTGACTTATGCACCTGGAATCCCAATAAACACCAAAATAATGCCCTTTTAATCCCCATAACTGTGTCTTTGCCATAATTATAAGTGGCCAGACAAGGCAACAGGAGTCACCTGCTGTCACTCTAAATAAGAGATGCTAATTTGTAAAATCTATATAACTTACAGACGTGCTATACTCGGTGGGCATTTTCCAGAATTTCGTGCATTTTCTGTTGAGTTACGCACTTGGGATCCTATTAAATACCCAGGTAAAACCCTTTTTACCCCCTTAACCATGTCTGTGCCATAATTAAAAGTGGCCAGACAAGGCAACAGGAGTCACCTGTTGTCACTCGAAATAAGAGATGCTAATTTGTAAAATCTATATAAGTTACAGACGTGCTATACTCGGCGGGCATTTTCCAGCGTTTCGTGCATTTTCTGTCAGATTATGCACCTGGAATCCCATTAAACACCAAAATAAAACCCTTTTAACCCCCTTAACCATGTCTGTGCCATATTAAAAGTGGTCAGTCAAGGCAACAGGAGTCACCTGTTGTCACTCGAAATAAGAGATGCTAATTTGTAAAATCTATATAACTTACAGACATGCTATACTCGGCGGGCATTTTATTTTGAGTTACGCACCTGGGATCCCAATAAACACCAAAATAAAACCCTTTTAACCCCCTTAACCATGTCTGTGCCACAATTAAAAGTGGCCAGACAAGGCAGCAGAGGTCACCTGTTGTCACTCGCTGCCAGCCCACGGAGAAGGGGGTCCTGGCCTGGACRCTGTAGGCGGTCACGGGGCTGTGGTTGTCCGTGCCCTCTCGCCATGAGATCTGCGCCGTGGTGTCCGTGATCTCCACCACCCTCACGTGCTCAGGGGGGCCAGGAGAGCCTGGAACAGATGGAAAACCAGCACCCTGAAGCATCACCCCCAGCAGGATGGATTCCTGGTTTTAATTCCTCAGGCAGGAAGGAAACAATTCACACTGGAATATGAACACTTGTAGTTACTGTTTTACATTCACTGAACTCGGATAATTCAACCAGAAAAGATGACTGGGTTTGGATTCTTTTTTTTTACCAAGAACATTTGTTCAGCACCATCCCTCTATCTTTTCAATATCTTTTCCTTTAGTCCTGCATGTCCTCTTTGATCTCCCGATCCATCTCTGTTTTCTGTCCATTTGTTATCTGTGGCACTGCAACAATTTCTCAGCACATCAGACCAGCACCCCAAGCAGCAATTCAAAGTTCCTGCTGCCTTCTGGAAAATCCTCAATCTGAGCATTTCCTGGCCAAAATGCTGGGTTTGGTCTCACCTGCACCAGCAAAGGGGTTTGAAACGAGTAAYGGTGCCTTAACAATGAGAAAATATCTGATTTATTTTACACTGAGTAAGTGCTGATCACATTAAGGTGCTTTCCTAGATCAAAGCTTTCACCCTGCAGTAAATGTGGCTGAAACATCAGCAAAGAGAGCCACAATTCTGGTTCAACTGTGAGCATTCCAGCTTGGAATGAGAAGGAATAAGTCTGCATTTACAGGCTTTAAAGCCCAGGACAAAGCCTCTCCCAGGCTCTGGCAGAACTGCCCATTGCACAGGGAGGATTCTGCAGTGCCCTGTGCTTCATTCTGCAGAGGCAGCAGCTCACAGCTGTCTCAGGGAAAAGAGGCCTGGCAGGGAAAAAAAGATGTGAAGTCACTGTTACAACCTGCAGCTCTCTGCTTCTCTGGGGAAAAATCAGGCTTCACCCAAAACCGGAGCAATAATTCTCCGAGTCAGAACAACATAATTCAACTCACAGCCACCCATCACACGGTTCAAACCATGGGTTGGTTCTGTAACTCACACCATTAGCTTAAARTATTTGTCCTAGGTTAGCTGAGTATTGTATTCCTATCATCTGCTTATGTYAGAGGAMAGTTAAACAACCCTTCTGTAACTATACATTAGTCGAGACTGCTCTGGTTTGTTTGGTGATGTTCCTCCCTTCAAGGACAATSGGAGGGAAAGGGACAAGACACACACTTTTTTTTTTTGTTTCTTGGGAGGGTCTCTCTCTCAGGATCAGCAGCGGAAAAGAAGCTGTCTGCTCTCTGGGACTTTTATTCTCCCTTTCTTTGGACTTGTTTTTTCCTCGAATTTTTTTTTTTTTGTCATCTGAGAATTGGAGGATTTTTTTTTTCCCGTGGCACGACAGGAGAGAAAGATCCTTCAGTGAACCACGGGAGAGAAAGACTCTGTCCAACCCCTCTGGGGACCCCGGAGGGGAAGCTACTCCCAGGAGGGAAGAGAAAGGCTTTGGGATCTAACAGCTGATTCCACAGGTTTTTCTTTTTGTTTTTATAATTTTAAATAAATAGGTTTTTTCCCCCTTTTCTTTTCACTTTCCTCTCTGTGGAAAAGTTTGTCTCTGGGACCCGGGTGGGGAAAGGAGGGGGGGGGGAGGTTTGTTGGAACTTGGGAGTTTTTTGCTCCCATTTGAGTTCATTCAAACCAGAACAATATTTAAAAAGGTGGAAAGAGGAGCTGGAGCTGGGGCTGGGACTCACCTCGCACGATGAGGTCGGCTGCCGAGGCCACGCTGTCCACCTCTGTCTTCACCATGCAAACGTACTTCCCACTGTGCTTCAGCTGGATGTTCCTGATCATTAAATCMCCTGAGGCACTCTGTGGGAACACAGGATATTTATTAATGCAAATACAGCACCCTTGAAGTCTGATTTTATCTATGTCAAGGGGAAAGAAATCCAGCAAGAGTGAGGTTGCTCAAAAAATGCACAGGACAGGAAATTATTGCTCATCAGCTGCTCCATGCTCCCTGTCTGGGAAAAGTTCCCCAAAAACCATGCGACAGTGTCCCCTTTCTTTTGAGAGGAATGAGCTACACCATGGTGAGCTCATCCTGGGAATGCATSTCCTGCCTGGAACCCCCAACAACCTCAGTGCCCTGTGAGCAACTCTTTGTCCCAAAGCCCTGAGAAAAATGTGCTTTCTGTGGCCATTGACCAATCTGATTTCTACACAGAATTTATGGAGTTTTTATCCAGGATTTTTAAGCCATGTTAGGACAGATTTTTAACACATTCAAATGTGTAAAGCACAAATTCTGCCCATCCTCCAGGTTATTGTGAGCACATTTTCATTTAATGGTTGCACATTCCAGGCTAAATTTCCCATTTTACAAGTTCTATTCTCTGTTATTTACTGAGTGTTTAATCTTTAATCTTTTTTCCCCCGTTGTTCTCTCTCAGATCACAGCATGTGTTGATCTCCTGGATCATGGGAAACAGAAATAAAACTTGAATGGAACTGTAACTTCATATCATGTTAGGGCTCTTTGCTGTTTGTTTTCCACATCACTGAACAGAGAACTTGATACTGAACCTTTGGTAGAAAATGTCCCTTAATAAAAAAGAAATCTCCTCTTTGTGTCAGCTGAATTTCTGCTTTAACTCAGTTCCAGTTGAATTTTCCAGGTGAAAAATGATTAAGGCAGATTTCAATTCTTAAACTATTTCATTTTTTTTAAAAAAAAAATTCTGCAGAAGCAGCATTTTGTTYAAGGACAGAACCCTATCTGTGGGTATTTTCAGCTCCTTTGGCCACTGATTCACAGGCAAACAGTAGCTGGAGAGAAAAGAAAAAGACATGACTTTGAAATTTGTTTCAGCCTTAGAAAAAAAAAATCAACCTTTCAAAACATTTGGTTATTTTCCTTTGTTTCAGCATCACAATGTCTCAATTCTTTATTCAACACAAGCTGAGGCCCATTCTGCCTGATTCCCTCCCATGTGTGTGCCTGGTCTGCTGTGAAAGCACAGATGGAAGTTGTTTGCAGGACAATTCCTTGCTGATTGCTTACAATAAATTAAAAGTTGAGTCAAAAGCAATCTAAAATCCATCCACTCGATTGGAAGTGGATATTCATGGAGTGCCCAGCATCAGCACCAAATACAAGCAAATCACGTTCTGCACAAACTTATTTTAGCAAACTCAATTTCAGACATCTCCACAAAGGGGAGGGGGCTTCAGATAGAACAGTTTGACTTGAAATAAACCCAGCAAAATGTGAATGCTATGTTTGAGTTATTTGGGGGGATTTGGGGGAGAATCTCAAGGAATTGGGGAAGGAAAATGAAGCTCCCTCCCTTTCCACCTTGCACACTCCTGCCAGGTCAGATCCAGGCTGGACAAGCCCTGGTGACAATGACATCCCCTTTTTCCCTTCCCCACAGAGCATTCCACACAGCAGAAACAGCTCCTGTGATTCCTTCTGCTTTTCCTGGCTGCAGAACAACCCCAGCCATGGCTGTAAGCAGCTGATCCCCAGTTTTGGGGCAAGTCTGCTCAGAATTTGGGCAGCTGTTTTGTCTGCCAWCCCTCTGTATAAATCACCTGCTAATAAAAACCCCCAAAAGCAGTAAGACAGCCTTACATCCCACAGCTTTCCAACCATCTGGAAGACCAGGTGGTGGCCCCAGAACATCCCAAAAACTCCAAGATATTGGAGACCCCAAGCCTGTGTGACAGGGACCTCCCAGACATCAGGACACGAAAATCTATCCATTAAAAAATAAGTATTTTCCAGCCAAGGAAGCTGAAGTTATCTTTGCAATGGTATTTTCATTTTAGAAATACCCACTGTGAGAACTGGAAGGTTCAGAACACGTTCAGTCTCATTGACTCACCATGGCCTGCATGGAACTCCAGATGGAATTATTCCACTGACCTCAGTGTGGTATAAACCCTACAAAATATTTCATGGATCTCTGGGTAACCTGGGAAGTTTTCTACTAATGAGCTCAAATTCCTCTTTACACACACAAGAGCTTAAAAACCCCCAACCCTAAATGTCTATATTCYATAAAATCCTCTTTAAAATCCTCTATAAAATCCCCTTCTGACAAATTCCTTTGTGCCAAGTTCCTTTGTGTGTCATTGCTGTGTTTCATGCGACCCTGGGGAAGATGATGTAGAAACAGAGGTAAGAACTATAAATATTTGAAGTCTAAAACACAAGCCATGAGAACAATGAGTGATGGGGCAGCCAGCTGGGCCAAGGGATGATTTCCTTTCAAAAGAGAAGAAACATCTTAGTTTTTATAATTTCAAAAGAAGTTTGTGCTGGCAAAGGGAGGGAAGGTGTGTGCAGCTCACCCCTCCAACCTTCTCGAAGTGGGATGCATCCCTCTGCAGGTCAGTCAGGGTCCCRTTGAAGTACCAGGTGAAGCTGATGTCCAGCAGAGGATCGTGCTGTACCTGGCAGGGCAGCACCACGCTCTCCCCCACCGTCACATCCATGTTGGAGGGTGCCAGGATGATCCTGGTGGGCTCTGCAGGGAGAATAAATGTTGGTTGTTGGGTTCCTCTGCATTGCAAATCGCCCCACGTTGCTGGGATCTGATCCAGGACAGCATTCCAGMATTCCATGCTGCCTGACCCWCCCTGGCTGCAGCACTGGGTCCTTYTTGCATTTCCCAGCAGGAGCTGCTGGACACTGGGCAGGCGAATCTGACACCCCAAAGCTGAACCCATCACACCCCCAGCCAGGATTCACCATTCCAGAGCCTCAGCAAAACCATTTGTGTTTTTGGAGCAGAAACCACCAGCCATGGGGAGGATGAGCAGTGGGAGTGAGGGAAGCAGCTGATAAACCCCAGAAACTGCAGAAAATCCACTTAAGGAAAAACACCCTGGATGGTTGGGTCCATCCATCCCACAGAACGTGGATGGGGTCATTAAGAAAATCTGTTTGTTATTCCAGAATTGCATTAACGGAGAAAAATTTCAGCTGCTGTGAATACTGTAGAAACAAAATTGAATTCTAGGAATCCTCTGTACATAATTCTGTTATTTGTTATAAAGGGACATGAATCATTTAGGAGCACAGGCTGAAAACATGAGGCTGTTAATTCACTGAACAAAATAATTCTGTTTGGATCTATGAGATACATAGGATAYGYCATGTMCTGGGATATTRGATAATTCTGAATTTGGAAAARCTTCCAGATATTAAAATCTTTKAAAAAGRKCWTTRYRAMAAAAGACATTTTTCAGATAAACTTCACAAACTCCTGACTCTTTTCATCCAGTATTTCAACCATTAGCCAGAAATGGATGACTTGGAGGAAGGGGCAAGATCCCTCTGAACAACAATTCTGTGTAAAATGTGCTTTTGAAAGCCTGTGTTTTACTGCCCATGGAGTGCCTGAATGCTCCCCTGCAGCTGGAGTTTCCACCACATCTTTTTCCATAAGCAAACAGCCTCTAAACCTCCTTTGGGCTAAACAGATTTTCCACTGGAATATAAAATTACCTCCAAGATTCTTCTTGATTGACATGTTTTTTTCATAACAAATTAAAAAAAMCCCACGAACTTAAAAGCATAATTGCACTATTTAGTGTTTAGAGGAGTGAGAGGAGGGAGGGAAGTGYTCAGAACTCCCTCACATCTGAGAAATATCTCTGTTTAAGACAGAAAAATCCCTCCATGTCTTTTCAACTAATAAAAGAGCTGTCCCCTTTTATCTTTATACATTAAATAAATACCTTCTCGCACTCTTTACATTCTATCACACCACTGTAGCCTCTCCAGATCTGAAATTCCAGATTTGTGCCC
Source organism: Malurus melanocephalus (assembly GCF_030028575.1). Classification (NCBI taxonomy): domain Eukaryota; kingdom Metazoa; phylum Chordata; class Aves; order Passeriformes; family Maluridae; genus Malurus; species Malurus melanocephalus. The sequence continues at coordinate 90,910 of NW_026623630.1, forward strand.
TTTCCCATCCCACCCACCTGTAACTATCAAGCTGGTGGAGCCTCTGGCTGTTCCAAACTGGTTTGTGGCCAGGCAGGTGTAGCTGCCAGCATCCACCTTGGTCACGTTGGCAATCCTGAGTCCTCCATCCTTTAAAAACGTGACTCTAAAAAAAAAATGACAAAGAGGTTTGAAAAGTTGCAGCATTTGTAGAGAAAATGCTTCAATACTTCACTGTTACAGTATTAAACTGCATCAGCTACTAAGGAGAAAATGAGCTCTGTCCCAGTTGAAATTAGGACAATTCACAACCTGGGGCTTGAACATTTTTTGACAGTTCACTGAAAATATAAAATWATTGAAGCCAACCATGTTTTACTGGTTTTGGACACCAGTAGAACCAATGTTGAAGAGATGTGGGCATATCTATGTGTATGAAAGAGAGAAATCCCGCATAAACTTCATCTTCTTCAGCTGCACCAGCTGAAACTGGAAAGATTTTCAACTCTTCTGCTGTTTACCTCAAGCAGTCTTTGAAATAACTGTGATTACCATGACAACTCTACAGGACTGTTCACAAACTTCCTTTGTGGGAAGGACTTGCAGGACAGAAAATTCCCTTCCCTTCAACRAGATGTGGACAGCAAAAAACCCACAGAGGGCAGAGGAGCAGGAATTTGGAAAAAACTTCCAGATATTAAAATCTTTGAAAARKATCTTTGTGACAAAAGACAGGGCTGTCAGGGGTGCACAGCCAGGGCTGTTTTGAGTCCTCCTTCCCCTATTTCTTGCTCTCCCATCTCTTCTATCCACAGCTGCAGAGACTTCTACCCCAAGACAAACTGCAGCAGAAAAATAACTAAATACACATAAAAATGTGCAGAATAATTAACAAAAGGTAACCATTTTCCTSCTGTGCTCAAAGCAGAACAACTCCAGAGCTTTTCTCTCACATCCCATGAGCCCATCTGAGAGGCACCAGCAGAACCTTGGCYACGATGGGGTTTTGGGAATGCCCTGAACACCCACATTGAGCTCCAAAACCAACAGAGAAGCAAACAAAACCTCTCCAGGCAGAGCTCCGGGGTCTGCTCAGCTGAAAAGGCACAAATGTCACCAAATGTCACATTCCAARGCCACCTTCCCTGTCCCAGCAGAGYTCAGAGGGTTTGCCTGCTCACTTGCTTGGTTAACAACCTGCTGCTTTTTTCAGTATAAAATTAAGTCACAAAATTAAATAATTAACACATTTGAGGTGAGATCATGTCAGCAGATCCCTGTTCTTTGTCCCAGCTGAGCTGTGTGGTTAAATTCTGCCCTGTTCGGTGGGAATTGGGATCATTGCAGGAGGCAGCAGTGGGGTGGGTCAGTCCCTTCGCCCAGGGGACAGTGACAGGGACCAGAGGGGATGGCCAGGGAGAGCTGGAACGGATATTGGGGAAAATCTCTTCATGAAAGGGTCATCAAGAGCTTATTGGTTTTATCCTTCACCCTTAACTTGTCCGACCCCAAAACCCAAATTATTCCCTAAATGCAAATCATGGCACTGGGAGTTCACAAGGGCTCTGTAACTCCACTGCTTCTCTCCCTCAAATCCTCAAAAAATAGCCTCCTTCACCCAATCTTACAAATATAAAGGTTGTGTTTTAAATGTTTAGAAGCACAGTTCTGGACTCCCACYACGGCTGTGCCGTTCTTTACAACAAAACATCATTTTAGGAATTACAACACAGAAACACATACAACTTTTAAATGCTTTTCCTTAATGATTTCAAACTGCATTTTGTATTTCCTCAAAAAAGGTGTTTCAGCTCTCAGTGCTGCAGCTGAGATATCCTTCCTTTGGGCAAAGGCGGTGCAATAATGAAATTAGCAGATGCAAATGACACGAGATAACAAGTCACCCTGTTAGAACAACAGACAAAAGCATCTTATTGGGGTGAGGAAAAGCTAAAAATAGGCARTTTAATCCATTTATAACCACAAAGCATCCCGAGGCTCCTGAGGTAGCTGATGTGGTGCCATTTGAGGCATTTTTCAAGGGAGGATGTGCCTCACACCAGTGACTTCCCCGAGGCTCATTAACTTGTTTTGGAAAATTCCTAAGTCATATTTGGCTGCACTTCATGTTAGACAGAACGTTTAAAATTAATTAAACCCCGCCATATGGTTGATAGGTATTTTAAAAGTGTTAAAGACATGAGTAATACGTTTTATAGGTAATTAGAATGACATCAAAAAAAGGTGTTAAAATATATCAATTATGGTTGCAAGGAAGCTCCTGTGCTCCTGCACTTCCCAGCTAAGGCTTCATCTCCTTTGATGCAATTTCCAGTAGCAAAAAATACAAAACTACAGAAAGCCCAAGTGTTGACAAAGCCTAAGATCAAACAAAGGAAAAAGCATGATCAGGGAATAAACCTAAAAATGTCTATTGTTTAATTAAAACCAATCACTTTTAGAGTGCTCTGAGCTACCTGCAAGCCTAGCTTGCCTAAAATAATTAAGCAGAAAGCTTATTAAAACCCAGATATAATTAAGAATCATTTTTTCCTCCCTAGAATTAAAAACAAAAAGCAAACAATGCACCAAAAAAAAAATCGATTTGAGAAAAATATTATAGTCAAAATAAAATCTTTACTGGTAAATTAGAAAAAGAGGAATGCTCCACTTTTTCCAATTACCAAACAGTAAATACAGCTCAGAGCCTGTGGAAAACCTAAACCCAAACCCAGCTCTGCCCCTCCTGCTGAAGCATGAGACAAAGCAAAGCTTTCAGTTTACTTAAAATTATGGAATATTCACACATGGGGCTGGAACACTGCCAGGGAGAGACCAGACCTGAAACACAAAAATAACAACGCAGCCCTTGGCATTCCCTGCATCCACAGGTGTTTGTTTTCCCAATCCATTTTGTTAAAGGACAGCAATTTTCCATGGGAATTCCATTTTCTACCACCTGCTCCCTTCTGATACCCTGGCAAATGACACAAGGGACCATGGGGGGAGCAACGCTCCCAAATCCATCTCCATTCCAGCTGGAAATGGATTTAGGACCTSTTTGGTCATCACATCAAAGAATCAYTGAAAAACTCATAATCTCTYGYTAATTCTTGAGCAAAACTGGGGGAATTTGATGTTTGGGAAGATTCTTTTTTCAAGGATGGCATAAAACTCCGCGTAATTCACACCTACACTGAAGTCAACAGGATGGAGAGAGGGATTAAACAAYTTGAGGACTTTGGGGTTCCTGACATGAGAAAAACTGTACCTCTACATAAAGAGGTATTATTAAAGTACTAACTTATTTAAAAATTATACCTCTTTCAATATTTCTGTTTAGAGAGAGARGACAAAATGTGCCTCAGGTTCCAGGGCTGCCACTGAAATTTGGTGTCATCAATGCAACTGTTTAGGAAGGCAAACCTAATTCATCATCCCAGGGMAATGCTTTATTACCAAACTCAAAGACATAATCAAACTAAGGAATCACGGCCTCTGCCGTTTGTCAGGTTATTCAGCAAAAAACCCAACTATTTTAGGTCATTTTTGTATGGTAATAAACACAAACATGTTCCTTTCCAGTTCCTCACACTTCAGTGCGAAGTGGAGAAGTGGGTCAAAAGTGCCTTTTAATATATCAATCAAATTGCAACTAAATTAAAGCAGATTAATTAAGAGGAGAGTCAGCAAAAAAAAAAAAAAAATCCCATACAAGTACTGGTAAGTAAATGCATTACTTTTCACAGCACAGCATTTCACAAAATGAGTAAAAATACTTAATTCAAATTGCAGGGAAGCTAAACCCATTAACTAATACTTCTAAGGATCGTGCMATTTTTTATCAGGAATTATTTCTTGCCTCCCTTAATTTGCCATCGCTTTGCCACAATGAAAGCTGCTAAAACCGGAATTTTCCTGAGGGAACTGCACTGGGAAGTCTTTCAGTGAAGTTTTTGCAGCATCTTCTCATCTTTTTCTAGTCTTGGTAAATCTACAGACATCTAGGAATAAAGGTGAGTTTGTTTAAAGGTGAAATGCTGCTCTACATGATCACAAAATCCAGGTTTTGATCCCTSTTCCAGTCAGGTTTTGGAGTCAGGAGCACAGGACCCAGCACAGCCCAGAGGCAGCGACTGCCAAGTGCTGACAATTAAAATTCGTGTACATACATAAAACATTAAGGGGATCTTGCAAGGGGTGATGTCTGGGTCGCAGCATATTTTAGTGTTTATTCTGCTTTTGGTGAGTTAAACTGACATCAGGAGCATTTAACCTGGGTTAAATGACTAATCCTCCTTTTCTGGAGGATGAAAGCACAACAAAAATTCACCCATCTGGAGGTGGAGGTGTCTCAGGCACCTGATAAATGTAATTCCCATTTGCTGTCATTCCTTCTGCATGTTATCCTACACTTTCACATCTCTCTGCACTCTGCTGCTCTTTAATGTTGAGCTCTCTTTATTCAAGATATTCTTAAAAAAAACCCAAAAAACCAACACATACTTCACAAAATTAACAACAAACACGATTGCATTCTTCAATGCTGAGCGATTTCTCAGCCCAAAGCCTATTAATCCATTTTGAATTCTATTTTCTTCCCTCCACAAGACATATCATATTCAGCTCACTTAATTAAAATTTACTGAGTCATTATCCAAATCTTCCACATACTGGAAACGCAGCCCCATTTAAACATAAATTAAGAATACAAGCAACAGTGCCATCAAAATGAAATTCTCTCAGGCTTTACTAAAGCATTGTGGTCAGCACCTCAGTGAAACCCAAGTTGTCTGATGATGAGAAATTGAAGTATTTGGGCTTTATTTTCATTATTCAAATAGGAGTTTTCTTAAGACATATCAACTCAATCCATGCTGCTGCAAATATRATTAAAATTAAGCTCCTCCTGCTTCCCCAGGTATTGTCCATGCTGGACCTCCCTGACCAGAATTATCCTTGTGAGAGGAACCCAATCCTCCTGTTCGCTGCAATCAAAAAAGATGAAACCCTCCCTATCAGATTTCTCATTGGAAATGCTGTTAATGGCTGAAAAATGGCTGGAAAAACCCTTTCCTGAACTGCAGGAATTGTAGAAGTGCAAGCAATCTGTGAATTGCAATTATTCACAGCAGACAGTAATGAACTCCAGTGTTTCCTGCAAAGAATCACACTCTGCTCTTCTCTGAAGGGGAGTTTACTTCATTTACATTAATTCAGGATTGCTGCCTTGTTCCTGGGCTTCCTCTGAATGCCATTTACAGCRTGCTGTCAAAAATCCACGCTCTGGGTCGTATTTTGAAATTACCTGCACTCTGCAGAAGCGACAGCTGTAATTTATGTTCATAAATCTAAGCAGGCAGCATCATGTATGTTCATTTTCGAGAATTCAACCAAAAATTGCTTTTTTTAGCCCGGTGCCATCAGCCCAAGTGAAACTGGGGGTGCTGGTTTGGAATGGCCATCCCAGTTCTGAGGGGCAGGCAGAGCTCAAAGCAAGATGCAAATYTGGGYTGAAATTCTYTTTTTCTGGAGAAGCTCTGCRAGACCCAGCAATGTCTGGCAGCTTTGGCTCTCATGAATTGAACCTACACAGGCTCCAGCAAAAGAGGCAGGATTGGGAAAGATACCATCCCAGTTTTTATGGAAATGGAATGGGGAYAAAAGCCAGGAATTCTCCTAAATGAGAAAATCAGGCGCCGTGTGTTTTTTGCACACGCTTTGCAAAAGCGTTCATAAAAATAAAACTGAGAGAGACCCATCAAAAGCCAACGGGTTTCACATCAATTTCAGGGTTCACTGTTAAATTTAACACATTCATATTATTTAATTGAAGGACAGAAGCATCCCCATAGAAGAAATAACCAAGCAGTGGTCACCCAGCAGAGCAAACAGCCAATGGAGCTCAGCCTGGGAACATTAAAAGTATAAAGAGGTGCAGCTTAGTAAAAATAAAGGATTTTTGTGAGGGGGGTGAAAAAGGCCCCTGGGCTCTGTTCCCACAATGCCATGGCAATTCTCCTTCAAAAATCACTTCTCTGGCTTCCTCAATCTCATGTATGGACTCCTGGATTCTCCCTGTCCATGAATTATCCTGCCAAGCACAGCGAAACACAGGAGTGTCCCAAGATGAACACAAACACTGATTCTGCCCTGTGACCTCCCAAATAGTAATTCTGCTCCTCTGAGTGTGCACAGCCTGGCCCAAGCACCACAGAGACAATTTCAGTGGGGTAAAAGATCAGCCATGCAATTATTGTCATCACACTGTTCATCCAAGGAGCTTCTCTGCTGTCCCAATCTGTGTAAACACCAAAATGTGAAACARAAAGCCTGGGAAATCAGCAATCCCTCATTTGGGGGAGATGCAAACCAAAGGGCTGCTCCCAAGCAGAGAAGAACAGCCCTGCACTGTCTTTTTACACAGTTCAACCAGTGCAATTTCAGGTTTTGACTAATTCAATAATGCTTTAATGGTTATTGCTGGAAAAAAATCCATTTACATGTTGTGGGAAATCTGTAGCTGGGGTATGGGTGAATCACAAACTCTCCCCTGAGGATCACAGCCCCAAAACACATCCACCATCGTGTAAACAATGATGACATCTGTTATCTCTGGTAGGATCAYGGCTGCTTTGAAAGAACCTGAAAGTACATTTTCATTTTCTTTTCATGTTCTCATCTGCTATTCTTGACCTCCCAATTCACTTTTCTCTCTTTTCTCAGCTGTATCACCCCYGTGGCTGTAACACACCTCCTTTGCCTCCTTGCCAACATTTTCAGAGCATTTGTTGAAGGTTTTAGTGCTGTTTTATAGGCTTTGCATTCCCAGTTTTCTATCAGCACTCAGTTCTCTCTAAATCAGGCCAAACTCTGCATTAATCAGAAAACAAAATGTGACCTTTGACCTTTAAGAAAGCACTGCATTTTCACTCTCAGTGCTCTGACACCATCACAACTCAGAAATAACCAAAAAACCCCCAAGCCAGCCAGACTTCAGAGAGGCTTTACAACTGTTTGGATCTACAGCTGACACTGCTGCATAAAAACACACAAAAAAGCTTCTTGAAAGATTAAAAAAAAACAAAACAATGTAACTTGATACCTTTCATTTTCGTGTAGCTGCTCACCTCCCTTCTTCCAGGAACATTTGGCCTTAGGGAAAGCTTTGGGTTTGCACTCAAAATCAACTGTGCTGCCTATTTGAACCTGGATCAGTCTCTTCATGGGATTCTTGGAAAAATCGGGAGGAGAAGCTGCAACAGAAGGAGTGGTAACAGTGAAATAAAGCACTTTTAATTATATTAATGATATTTAGCACTTACAGTGTATTTCTCAGATTCCAAACATGATTAACACCATTAATTARTTCAAACAGATTTTCCATTGGATAWTCAGGCATTCCTCCTCGTTWTCCCTATCATTTTGYACCTTATCCTGGCACAAAAGGTCTCACTGTGCAGGTGAGCAGCCAACAGGGCAAGCACAGAATGTCACAGTGATGGAGCTCAGTGAACCCAGTGAGCACTCAGCACATCCCCAGCTGGATGCTCTGCTGGAGGAGGCAGATTTATCTAATAAATCTAATAAATATCCCACCAGGAGTCCCGTTCACCTCGGGGAACTGGAAGGTTTCCAGTTTCACGTGGCAGTCAGATGACACCAAATGACAGCACAGCTCATTCTGAGCACAGTTTCCATGAACAGTGTCCTCTCCCTTCAATGACACTCAGCTTTGGAAGGGAATTCCGTGTTTTAGGAGACCCAGGCTGAGGGAGCACGTGCTGATCAACCACAGAAAGGAAATTAAATAACCTGTGTGCCCAACTCAGGGCTCCTCCAGCTCAGGCTGGACTTTACACTGGAGATGGAAACCACACAAAATCCTGTGAGCGCATCAGCCACTCTGCTCCTGTTTCAGACTCAAACCCAGGGTGATAAACAAATGTCACTCCTTGTCCCCTGGCTCAAGCAGGGCTGAACACAGTGGMTTTTAACCCCAYGGTGCCCCAGCAGAGAGGGGAGASGAGCTGATGGAGYCCCCACCACYTCCCCACCACCCTCAACCCCACAYCCAAGCCCCATCCCTGCTYTTCTCCTSATRAATAATTYATCCTGTTCTGCTCTACATGAACAACTGCCCTGCAAATCCTCTGACAGCAGATGAGTCAACGCCTCAGTGCYGCAGATAAAGACATCAGGTTGGCAAAAATGTTTTATTTCAGCATCTGAGGTGCAATCCGAGGGGGTGTGGGGAGGGATAATGAGGTTTGTGTTTTAGTGAAAAAAAAGGAACATCTTACCCACAACCCTGAGCTCTGCACTCGAAGAGATGACACCATGTTTATTTTCAGCTATGCACTGGTATCTGCCAGAATCTGTCAGATTTAGATTTGATATTGTAAGTGCACCATTTTCAATTTGGATCCTTCCCTGAATATTAAGAAAAACATCTTTACTGATGATATATTTCCTGCGAAAAATTTAAAATAAGTAAGAGATATAAATAGGACAGCACAAACACAGTGAAGAGGGTAAATGCAACAGCATCATCATGAGAAGAGTTCTAAAAGAAGTGACACGACTGCATCATGGYACAGCAATGGTGATGAAATACAGAGACCTGGCAATGCAGTGTATGAAAATAATTCCAAAAACGTGCCCAGCTGAACTGAGGTTTTTCAATCTCAAACACCCTTTTACTTCTCCAGAAATATGGACAAAAATCCTACCAGCCCCCTCACGACAGAGCAGAGTGCCCAAACTGTGCAGATGGCCCTGGCATTTCACACTATGCAGAGATTTCCCATGTGCCATTTGCTAATGAGCTCTCTCTAATACTGGGCAGAAAAAATTCCATCAGCCATTGATCCAAAGACACAAACTACAGTGCCCTGGAGCCAGCAGAGCTGCTSAAGTGTCTGGGTCTTCTCACCATCCTTATTCTTGGAAAGAGGCACCAATTATAGCAAGAAGTGACTGATTTGAGTGGCAGAATGATGAGAAAAGGAACCAGTGAGCAAAACAAAACCAAAGGAGCACAAACTTTGGGGAAAGCCAGAYATGCAGCCACAGACAAAAATCCTCTTGTCCTCTCAACATCAATCCTTTCCACGTCTTCTCCCTGTCACCAAATGTGTTACTTCCYATGAATTTACTGTGACAACTGTATTAAAACAGACACCTATGCTATGTTGCTGTTTGCATTCTATTCTTTGCATCAAGTAGTGGTAACCCTATGAATCGTTAGGATTTCTGTGAAGAAGCTGGAACATATTTTATYATCTTTAATGAAATGCCAACTGCAAATACATAAAATGATTCAAGCTCTCCATCCCTTATTTATAGCTCTTTATSTAGAGAGTTATTAAACTTCCTTCTCCAGTCATTCCTTATATTTTTCTTTCTGTGGTTCTGTTGTTGCTTTCCAATCTGCTTTTAGATGGAATATTTTGGTCCAACATAATTTGTCTTTGTGATGGTGGCACTGCAGCTCTTGAAAAATACGAACTCAGTATCAAAGACTTCTGTTGACCAGTTCCCAATGAACTTTTGGGATTCTCCTATCTGCATGGATGTTGTTAATTTTACACAGCACCACATTTTCACAACAGAACATTACCTCAGCTGAGAGCTGGTCCCCGTTCTTCAGCCACCTGTAGGATGGTTTGGGCTTCCCACTCGCTCTGCAGTCCCAGTACAAAGTGTCCTCCACAGCAACTTCCACATCCTTTATGGTCTGGATCCAGTGAGGCTTTGCTGCAGATAAAATACCCATCAACAAAAACCCTCATGAGTTATTGCTCCATTTCATAATCAAAGGGTTAATTGGCACAGATTAATCAACTTTCTGCACCACCAGAGCCTCTCACTGGTCCTGCTTCAAGCCCCCTTAACAGCACAAATAACTTATTATTCCTCTTAGAGATTTTTATTATGAGCAGCCAAACCAGAGCAAAATTGAGGGCGCAGATAAACAAAGCTGGACTAGTGAAACCAATATTAAAATCACTAATGATTAAACATCATTCTGCAATTGAGGCAAATGTACAAGAAAGACATTAATGGGAGACTGAAATTAAGTAAGTGATGTGGCTAAATCATCAAATTAATGCAGAAGAGAATCCTTTAAGGCCTAAAAAAAAATAATGGTATGTCAGCCTTAGTGCTAAATACCATTTAAATTGTTTTCTAATGCAAGGCAGCACTTAACTGAATGAAAACATGGATATATGAGATTGGTTTTGAAAGCAGAAATCTTGGCACAGATTTTGGGTAATGCAAACCATTGGAATAAARTCCATAAAATCACTATTTTTTAAGCCAAAATTTGATAATACCACCATACATCCTTCAGAATGATCCAAAATACAGTTAAAACCGTGAAGATATTTAAAACATCTGTAACAGCTTTCACAGAGTGGTGGTTGGAGAAAGCTCACTTGGCAAATAATCATCAGTGCATGAAAGGCAACGGTAGCTTATTCTTGCGTTCCTCCAGTGCTATTTCACACAACAGCTCAACATTGGTTCATAGGTAAGTTGGGAATTTTCTTTGAATTTATTCAATTTCCAACAAAGTTTATAATCTCACTRTATGCCACTTCTCCAAGAAAAGGTAAATTCTGGACACTGCATGGAGAAAACAGGTAAAAGAGCAGGATGGACCTTGGCTGAAAAAGGAATTTTCCAGTCAGTTCTTTATCCTAAAGTAAGGAACAGGCAGCACATCCTCACTGAGATAAAAAAAAAAAACACAAAAACAAAAACAAAAAACAACAAAACCATAAAAAAAAGACATTGTCCTGTGAGCTGAGAGGTTGGAAGTTAATTTTAACAGAGTTCCCAAAGCAAGGCTTGAAACTGTGTCAGGAATCTGTATTTTGGGATGATATTAAGGATTCCTCAGAACTTGCTGTGCAATCTTCATGAAAGATTCATCCAGAGCTCCCCCAGGACGGAATGCTTGGAGGTAAGTGATTTTCTGAGGCAGGTTAGCAGTCAGCTTCGTGGCCAGTCACTTGGAAAAGCAACCAGCCTGGATTTTGCTTCGCTTGCTTCAGCCTAAAATATTCCTGGCAGCACTCTTGGTCCCAGAGGCAGGGAGAGAACAAGTGCGGAGCTCCATCAAAAGCATCCCGGGGAGAGGCTCTCGTCTCTTTGGGGTGCTCGTGATGACCCCTCTCTCGCAGCCACTTGAGCCTGGAGTGAACAGCTGCTGCTTTTCTGCACTCCTGGGCTTCCCCGTGGGCATAAAGGGGAGGAAAAACCACTTTTGGAGAGTTTTACAAAACCCTCTGCACCGTTCTGGGGGTTGATGTGAACGAGGATCAGTGGCAGCGATGCTCCTGGAAGCTGTGGATGAAGGAGGTTGTGGATTTGCACAGGCTGTGCTGGGGATTTGTACATCATTTGTGCTCCAAAACACCTATTTTATGTATAATTTCCTTCAGAGCCAGAGAACCCAACAAAAACCTCCTTTTAATTCTGTAAGGCAGAGGAACAAAGCGAAGGAAAGGCACARCTTTGGGGCTGTGACTCTTGCAGGGCGTTCTGTGCTCTGCTGGCAGCCAAAACCTCTGGAAGCTCTTCCAGAACAATCCCCAAATTGGGATTTACACGAGAGGCTGCTGCTTACACCACCTGGACATTCCCACTGGGAAARCTGGGCTGGAAAGCTTTGGAACACCTTTGGGTGGCTCAGCAGTTGGGCAACAAATCAAAAGTCAAAAGGAACTTTCCAGAGCACAAGAGGAAGCAGCTGTGAAGCAAACTGGAGCAATCCACCCAAAAAGTGTCACCTGCAGCTTTCCTGTCTCAAAGCCAGGCTCTGACACTCACATTGCTGCCTGCAGCAGGGACAAACCCTGATTTCATCTCTAAACCCCAAGGGACTTCAAGCAYGAACAACTTTTTGTCTCATAAAACAGCTGAGCCTAGAGGAGCAGCTGAAACATCCCTGAAAAAGTTCATTTTTTGACTTTTGTTCAAAAAGAAAAACACCCTCAAGCAACAGGTAATTCCAAATCATTCAGTATGAAAAAAAAAAAAATCCAAACTATTTGTCTGTGCAGCAAGAAAATGGTATTATTAGACAGCATTAACAACTGAACTCCTGGCTTACCAAATTCACTGGTATTACTATACCAGTGATGAATTATTGTATTGGCATTATTATTGCAGCTCACTGGGATTATTTAGCCATTCACAGCTTTGTTTTTGATGTTTTGAAGAYATCTCCCAGCACGAGACAGAGCCAGGCCATCAGACAAAACCTTTAAACAGAGATTTTCTTCCACATCCTCAAATAACAGAGTTTCATTATAATTCTGCTGRTGGATTATTCCAAAATGATTAACAAAATATACCAGTATTTTTAATACACTAAAAAAATCACGCAGATTCTACTTTTTACTGGGGGATTTTGTCTTTTTTGTCACAAACCAGCACTGCAGAGCAGAAGGAGAACAGCAGCAGAATTTCTTTCTCTCTGTCCAACATTTTACCTTGGTACTGTCGAGCAGGACTCCTGTTGCATCAGCATGGGCTAATTAAGAATATATTTCCTTCAATTATACWTTAAATTAATTGCCTTACATATCTTTACCATGCTTCATGGTTAATTGCATCCTAAAACACAAAAAAGTAATTGTTTTATCTCCTCTTATTTCTCCCCACCATGAAAAGTTTCCGTGGATTCTTTTTTCTTCCGTTATCTCTTTATGGGAYGCTAAAAGTGACAGCAAACGAATGCACTAATAAAGGAAAGCAAATTATTTATATATTCAGGTWTTAYATTCAATCAAAGGTGGATAATCTCRTCCTATTTTTAGCACAATCTGAGCTCCTCTGAGTAGAAAACTGGCATTTAACAAATGTTGGAACTGTAAAAAGGACAAAAAAGGGAGCATTTGATGTCAGGCTTTTCTTGATAAAATCCTTCAGGAGAAAAGAAGGAAGATTAATAGTCTGTGAGAATTGTTATGAAAGAACCTAGAATATCTATTTTAATTATCAATGTCAACTAYGGGTTGAGAGCTACATTTAAAACACACCATAAATTAGAATAAAACAGACTCATTTATTTTTTTTTCAGGAAGGGAGTTATGTGCAGAGATTTATAGGAATTCCTGAGAAAATGACTGTGGACAGGAGTTAAGTTGAGCCTGTGTTCAAGGGCTATTGTGGCTTCAAGACTTTAATCCATTATTGAATGGAAACATTAAGTGTGGGAGCCTTTAACCCAASAATTTATGCACTGGAAAACCTGATTTTCACATTTCCAACTTCCCTATTTCAGCTCATAAACCAAATCAGAATAGGAATGTTTCACTTTGTAGTGGAGCAATAAATTTCTCAAGCTTCTGTTTAGGACCAGCTTTAGATTACTTTTACAAAGAATCCTTAAAGTCTGCAAAAAAAGGAAAACCTGGTTTTCAGGCACATGAAAAATTTCTGTCAAGATTTTTTGCCCCTGAAGATTTTTTAACAGCAGCATAAGTGTTTTAACGGCAGCAACGTTCCCTAAACACCACCAGATTTGTTGGGTTTTGTGGAATTTTATAGTGTTGGTGCTTTTTGGCAGATGGGTAATCTTTCACTATGTCTTCAGTATATTGCATTAGTTTCCCCTAAATACTCATCTGATTTTAGAACAACTTCCTTTAATATTGAAATATTTATTGGAATATTGGAATGTTAATTTATTAATTAATACATATKGGAATATTTATTTATCCTTAAATATTGATCTTTTATTGGAAGACTGAGTGCGATGTGCTTGGATTTCTCTCCCAGACAGATTTCTGGGTTTTGGCATCAGATGAGGTGGCAACCCATCAGAAGAATGTTATCTTTATTTATAAAACATCCTTCAAATTATCCCAAAGAATTAAAATGATCCTATCCTGACTCCAGGCTTGTTGGAATTCTGTCTGCAGCAACAACGCAAGTAACAAAATAAGAAAGATTACTTAAATCTATTTAATTCTGCCGAATGGGCTCCATGAAGCAGAACAAATGAAATGGAACAGTTGGAGTGCCATTACTGCCATTACAGGTCTCATTATTCTTTTTAAGATAAACATCCATATTAGGGATGGCTCTGACACGGGCAGACGYTGCTCCTGGAACATGAACTCCATCTGAGGGATCAAATCCCACTCTGGATTTGCRAGGACAACGCTCACACTGATTTAGTTTTGTTACAGAACTGCAGCTGAGTCTCTTTTATTGATTAACAACATCCTTTATTTTGGCTCTGTGGCCTTTTAATGAGCAAAGCAGAAGCAGGGCAGAGGTCCCAAGAATGGCCACTGCTGGAATTCCAAGAACTAATGAACAAATCTATTTTGTATGGAATTTACAYTGATGTATCTCACAACTGCCCTGGYTTAACTCTKGCACAGGAATGTTGAGCCMAAGTGATCTAAAACSCACAACTTTGGTAATTTCAAGCAGCAAACAAGGTCACTTTATCAAACCAAATGCACAGTGCCAAATTTGGCATGGCAGAGAACACTGGCAGGTGAAGCAGTTTGGACTTTTTGCCCTATGTCATTTGTAGGATTTCTCAAAAAAGAAATAATTACAATAATAAGAAGGAAAATTTGTGTTGCTTCAAGTGCCCTGTCCAACCTGACCTTAAACATTTCCAACGACAGGGAATTCAATCAGTGTGAAGATTAATCTGGAATTTGATGGGGAGAAATCTCTCTTCCTTGTTACTTATAAAATCTGTTGTGCCTTAAACTGAAATCTTCCTGGGCTAAAATCTCCATGTATTCCACTATCAGCAGCTCCCCATGGAAAAGGAGTAAAAAACTTTTCCCCATCTGCAGAGGGGCTGTGCTCTGTGCCTTTGTACAGCCAAAACCCCATCTCTCTGCTCAAATATTCCCACATGAGGGAAACATTCCAAGGCAGATCCAGAAAACACTGTTTAAATTGCCACTGAAGTAAAGAAAATTATATTTGCTGAGATCTGGCTTTAACAAAWATTGTCAATTACCACTTTGCCGCAAATCGCTCTCGCTTTACACCACCACCAGTGTGCTTTGCTGGTACTCATTTCACTCTATAGCCCTAAATGCACATGAGACTGCCTTTTTTTCCAGCTATAAAACTTCATATTATTTCATTTCCCATACTGGATTATATCCTCCCATTTATTTACTCGTTTTAAAATAAAATTGGCTGTTTTGAAAGCGCAGGATTGAGAATATCCATCAGTAAATCTTTTCACAAAGCAAGATAAAATTTGTACTTCCCCTAAATGTGAGGCCTAAACGAGCCCCCAAATAAATCCAATCGACTGGAAATTGAAGGTTTTCACCAATGGACCAAGAAGAAATGTTTTAAGAAAAAAAAAAAAGTCTTTCCATCATAGAAAAATACCAAGCACAAGCACTCTCAGCGAGAGTTAAGACATTTCTTAAAAATCTCACCAAGAAACTGGCGCAGAAGTTCTCATTTCCTGTGAGCRCTTAAAACCCCACGGATTTTCAAGCACAACTGCCTGATGGTGCTGCRGCAGCTGGAAATCCCAGCGTGCCCCAGAGCAGTTTGTATTTCACGTGCAGGGAAAGCTGGCAGAGAGGAGGAACAGAATTTTCCTACCATAGTAAGTGAGACGTCCTCTGGCRATGTTCTTCCCTCTGGAATTCTCAGCGATGCACTCGTACAGCCCCGCGTCCTCCTGCTGGAAATTCGGGATTTCCATCATGCCGTTGGATTTCCTCAGCTTGATTTTGCTGGGGAATGGCAGCCCGTCAGCTCTTCTCCAGTTAATCTGAGGCACGGGGCTAAAGAGAGAGTAATGAGATTTTAAAGAGTTTTGCTCAAAGTCCTTGATTGTCATAATGAGGTACTTAAAGCAAACTAAATTCAGCAGTGGCTTCCAGGCTGTGTTAGAAGCAGCGATCACACCACACATGACAGATGGTCGGACACTCAGRCACCTGATTTGCATCCCCTGCCCATTCCTGCACTGCATTTGTGCCACCAAATTTGTCAGGGATAATTATGGGAACGCCCAATAACTGCAAAATTTCTTGTAAATCAGCACTGGCCTCCCCTGAAGAYGGGTGAGATTCACCAGCAGCTTCTGTGGAGGGAGAATCCAGCAAGGATTTGGAAATTGCCATCCTCCAGCAGCGTTTTATTCTCTGATTTGCAAACTCTCCCTCCCCTCGCCGGGGAGCCAGAGCAACAGTGTGTGATCAAGTTATCAACCTGATAGCAGCACCTGAGCGAGCTGCCTGCGAACAAACCCCACAGTGCTAAGTAAATACATTTACAGAAACATAAATGCATTCTCAGATCGTCTGTGAAAGAGGGAAGATATCAGCTGTGGGTGAAGCATTGTTCAGAGAAGAAATGCATTTTAATCTTTATTTTGGCTATGAAGGAAGAGCGGTGTTATGARAGCATCAAGTAGGTTTAAGAGGAAAATTCAGACAACATTCTCGCAGGCCTGAACACCGTTTCCTTGCACAGAGAAAAGAGGATTAGTTCAAAGGTCATATGCAAAGACAGCGTGAATCTACTCAAATTGAAATAAAATACAAATTCCTGTGCTGCCACCATATACCTCTAAACAAAACCAAAATACACTGCAAGACTCTTTGCCCTCTTATTTCAAGGCAGGAGCTGTGATGATCAAAATAAGGTTTTTGGAAAACACCAAAACAACTGCCAGGACATCACATCCCTTGGTGCAGCTGAACCCTAATGTGACTGAACTTTTCAGCACAGATGAAAACAAAAACTTACTTTCCCAGTGCAAAGCATTCCAGCTTGACAGTGGAGCCTTTGGCTGCCGGCAGCGTCTCAGGGAACTGAACTTCAATTTTGGGCTCGTATTCCCCCATCACACCTAGGCAAGACAAGTGAGACAGGTGACTTTTTTATGACCTTTTTCACCTTAAATGCAAAAAAATTAATTTCTCTGAAGGGAAGCACAGTGAGATCAGGGTTAGGAAAGGGAGCAGGCAACAGAAGGGTAATGTTTGTGCAGGAAATTTTGACAAGACATGAGAAGGGATGGTTAAAGAATCAGAAATGCCGAATCCCGGCGCGGCCGTACCGTCCGTGCGCAGCACCAGCGGCGTGGGGGGCCCCAGCACGTGGCTGTTGGTGGCCGTGCTGGTGGCCACRCAGGTGTAGTTGCCCACGTCYGASSKCTCCACCTTGGCGATGTAGAGGTGCCCCGTCTCCTGYGACACGAAGCGCCGGCTGTCCTCCTGCACGAACGACGGGTACTCGTTGAAGATCCACGCGAAYGACAGGTCTGWGCGGGAGGAAAMSSSARRAAARGGGKTTTTYYKSCYYYTTWKKYCYTYMAAAAAKCCAGTTGTTGCTGTATTTTACACCACTCTATTATTTGCAATGCCTTATTGTGTAACAAGCAGCCAACGACTGAGAAAAAACAGATTTTAAAAAGGCCCAGAAACTCGCAATACCCCCAATTCTTTCCACCAAATCCCTATCTCCTCCAACAGAAAAGGCAAAAGAAATCCACAATGCTTTACATAAGGGTAGGGGGTTTGTTTAAATCTCTTTTTAATTTCTTTTAAATTTAATATCCATGGAAATAGGAGCAGACAGCAAAAACGAGCCCAAACTTTGTTTAAAACCAAAAGGTTATTCATTCAGTAGCTACTTAATAACTCAGACAGATGCTTAGCAGGAAACAGAGCAGGAGTATCCAYGTGAAGGAATGTCAGAAGCAGCCAAATCCCCAACAGGGCTCATCACCCAGCAAAACTATTTTTTCATACAAAAATCCGTAAAAACTCCATTAAAAGAATTTCTGTGTGATGCTGCAAAGTAGTCCTCGCTACCATTCATTAAGATTTTTTGCAAGAAAAAGAAACAGACTTACACATCAAAAGAAGAACTGAAAGATTTGGTAAAACATCCACCAAATTTGGTTTTTTTGTCCTGTATATCACTCTGGGTGCCCAACTTTAATTGGCAAAAGCGAGGCCACGTGTTTGTCTCACTCACTGCCAACAGGATCAAAGAAAATTTATTGTCAATGGAACTCCAGGTGAGGAATTTCTCACCCACCTGACACTCACACACAGATTACAGCTCCTGCAAGCACTAATTAGTGATGATTACAGCTTGATTGACCTCTCCTCATGTCACAGTGTGTACAGCACCAGCACTGCCCCACGGAACAGAGATCATCCCTTCCTGCAYGGGTTTAATTGAAGGATCACCATGAAATGAGGAGGTGACACTCCCTGAACCCTCCCAGATGAGGATCAGCCCCTCCCCARGCACCCAAAGCCAACAATTTAACACCACGTAAGATTCTGCAGGTGAGGGAAAAAAAAAAAAATCGCTCAATAAATGAAATTATTGAAATATTTATGGGCTGCCTAATGCAAAAAGGGCATCAAAGGAAACGGCTGATCATTAAATTGCATTTAATTTACTTCTATCAATATTTAAACCCCTTCCATTAAGATAATTCTGCAGCGGCGGCGTGTGCTGACCATTAAAAGTCTCAGGAGCTGAACTCCTGTCAGATTTAGAAATATTTATGGCTGAAAACAGACAGAACAATGGGACCATTTAGGCTGGGAAAGACCTGCGAGATCATCATCCCCCTGGACCTGCAGCATCTCCTCGGGTGAAGCAATGGCTTTCACCACAATTTCCTCCTCCAGAACTCRAGGGGTGCAATTAATCCATGGAAAGGAAGGATGGGTAGGCCARCAGGGATTTGTCAGGAAATATCGGGGGAATGAGTGCAGAGGGAAGCAGTAAATCATTGAAATAAAAAGAAAAAAATGGAAGAGTTCACCTGAGGAGTTTGAACAGGACTACAGGGTCTTAGGGAGCAAGGAATGTATGGTTTCTCCAAATGGGAATGACTAAAAAATGGAGTAGAACTCTTTCTGCAGAAGAGTTGGGTGGACAGAGTGATCAGAGGGCTCAGGAGAGGCTGCACACCAAGTTAGGGACCAAAAAAAACCCCATTTTCCAGGGAGTTTTAGGGACCAAAAAATTCCCATTTTCATTTTTCCAGACATTCACAAGACACAGCAAACGGTGATACCATGCTTTACTGGTTCTGGTATTTATTGAGCTACTCGTGTTTCTTTGCTCTAAATATTATTTTATGTTTTTAAAAAAGAGAAAATTTAAAAAAAAAAAAGTGTCCAAAACAGTGCGAGGGGATGGACAGATCAGGAGATGCCGCAGGAAAATAAGGAACTTATTTTCATTCCTGTCCTGCTGGGTTAAGTCAGGAGGAAACCTACTGAAATCAGTCACTGGGATTACAGGAGCCATGCAAAGAATATTCCAGTTTAATTGGATCCCTCAACAACCTATGGACAAACACTCCTGCAAACCCAATTCCCCATTCAACAAATATTTTCATTGACTCTCTTAAAAAAAAGGACCAGGGTGTTTCTTTCCACTACCCCATTTTATATTTATTCTCCTTTACAAAATCATATTCTTATTTTCCAAAATTAAAAGAAAAAAATACCATATTAAACAACTCGTGATTTATTATGTTTACACCATTTGCCTGTTGCTGATCTCAGGGCACCTCCAGGGACGCAAACTCACTCCCTTCCTGTCAATTACAAGTTTTCAGTTGATTTTCTGTTATAAATGGAAGCAATATGTCTCTCCTGGGCTTCCTCTGAGTTCTGAGTCTTTGCTTTCCGATGCATTTTTCCCTTATTTGGCAGCTATACATGGATAAGGTATTGGAAATTACAGTTATTACTCAATTTTTATTTGTTTACCATGTCTTGGTTGGCGGCTTCTCTTTATTTTGCATTATTTGATTATTATTTACTGAGCAGTCTCCAACACACTCAGCACGTTCACTCTGTTCCAGGCCTTTAGTGCACCTTAAGTGCTCAATTAAAAAAAGCTTATAAAATTACCTGTCATTTTTAAAGCAGATTTTTTCCACGAAATTCAACAGTGAAATCACCACGGCCTTTGAGGCTTACCAGGGTCATTTCTTGCCATTTATGAACCTTTAAAAACCTCAAATTATGATTGCTAAAGGAACATAATGGGGTAAGCCCCATATATTTATTGGTTTTTGACTATGTTCAAAGCCAAGCCTGAAGTTCATGCAAATCCTTTTGAAAATATGGCTTTAAATTACATTTCACRTTTCTCCTAAGTGAGGCTGCAACACATCACTGAGAAATCTTTTACAGAACCAGGATGATTTCACTTCTTGTAAAGAGAATTTGAGTGACAACAGCAGTTTTGGAAATCCAAAGCTGTAATTAAATTTGGGAAGCTGGTGGAGCAGAAGTTTGGGGGAATAAAAGACGCATAGATCTATGATCAAAAGGAGGAGGGCAATTCATAAAGTTCATTTTTATCCACTACTTCCATGAATATTCAATATCAGCTCTTGCTTCTTGTCTTCTGGACCATCACTGCTCTACACGTGCATAATTCACACCTAAATGGGATTTCTGAAATAGCCACCACCAGCAAGTGATGTGAACAATATTCTTCTAAAAGAGATTTAAAATGCTCAAAACTGACTGGATTTGAATGAGTCAAGTGGGTGTTTCCATGAATGAACCCCATAAGACATGAAAATTCTGGATTTTACTTGAACTTCGAGGATTTTAAAAAACAACCACCAAACATAAAGAASTTTCATGCCAATCACTGACACCCAATCCTAATGACTTCATGCACCTCTCCAATTCTGATTTTACAATATTCTACAGCAGAGACTCGAGGGGAAATATCCTGGTATTTTCTGTCTCCAACTGGCTCTCTGCCTATTCCCCAGGATGGCACATGGCTTCTGGAGAACTGTTTGCAAGAAAGTAATCAGACAGAATTCAGCAATGACAGAAACTGCAATTAAAACCRTGGAAATTTGCAGCAAACAGCCCTTTTGAATGATCTACCTTAGAGTTAAAAATAATGGAAAAGTTACACKGATTTGAAGAGGATAATGACAGACTCCATAATTAAGGCAGAAACCAATTAGCTCATCATTTGGCCCAATTTCAGCTCGAACTGTGATGAAATGGCAGAAAATGGAGCAAAGTCTCTTCTCTGTGGGTGAGAACTCACACTGAGCACTCAGGTTGGGTTTTGTGGGGCAGTCACCCACAAAAAAGGCCATTTATGACCACTGCTACAGCTCTGCATGCACAGGAGCCTCCTGGAGAGGGCAAACAAATTATTTAGAAATAGGGAATTAATGAATGAGGTAAAAGTGAATGAAGGTGCCAGAGGATGCTCTTGGGTGCAAACTGTCCCCACCTCCCTGCAYGCAAATCCTTGGATTATCCTGCCGTGGGGTTGGGATACTGGAATGTGAGGTAATTTCACATAAATTTATTTAATTTTTATTATTTATACTTATATTATTAATATTAATTTTATTTATTTTTAAATAAATCTGTTTTATTTTACACAAATCACCTTGAAGCTTCTCCTTAACTATTTTTCCTTCCTCACTTGGGCCACTTTTCGTCCACTTGAGCATCCCTGAGCAAGCCCTCAGCACCAGCTGCTCCTTCTCTCTGCCATAAAATCAGGAACATCTCYCTCCTTTCTCCTGGCAAAATTAAARGTTGCTTTYCAAATAAAACCCTCCTGCACTGGAGGTGTTGGTGAGCTCCAGTAAAAACCTGTAAACTGCAGCTTAAAATGCCATCAGGTGCCACTATCAGGAATGGCATAATTCTGGCAGCGAAAAAAACTGTTAAATTTGAGATAAATTGTACATTATTCCAAGGGTTTGGGGTACGTTTTTGCACACATTCAATGCCCAGAAATTAAAAACTATCCCAAGTGTGTTCAGCTGGGAAAAACGAACCAAACCAATGCTCAGATGTGGCATTTCCGAGGGGGATCCTGGGCTGCTGGCATTCAAAGAGTTGTATCACTGATAATTAAAASGTTTTTAGCTGCAGTCACACCTTAAACCACCAACCCACAGTTTGTTCTCTGTTGTTTGCTAATTTCTCTGTACCAAAATAATGACATTTACACACCAAAACTCTGTCACAGGGCTGCAATTGTGGTCCACAGGAGTAAGATGAGACAGCAAGGATTTGCTAAAAATAGCTGCAATGTCTTCCCAGGCACTGACATTTCACCTGAACTCTGCAGAATATCTGCTTTGGCTGAATTTCTGTTTATCCAAAATGCAAACTGCATGATGGAACACAAGTCCAGCTATGCAAAGCAGAAAATGTATCCCGAGAAATTAATTTTATTCCAGAGCATAATGGAAACACTCTGATTTGAAACTAATGTACGACATTAATTGTTTTGGCATAAAAGGTGAATTATTTCATAGCTAAAATACACCAGATCAATTTTCAGCCTGCTGTGCAGGTAATCAGGCATGCAACTTGTGTGTGTGGAACAGCCCAGAACAATGAGAGACACACACACGATATCTCACCATTCCAATCTACTMATTTAATGAGAATATTGAAATGTTTCAGCTGAAGTTGCAAGSTTCCAACTTCAGGCTAAAACCTAATTTTCATTTTTAAATGGGATAGGGTAAAGAATCCGCTCGTTTTTTCTGAGTTTGGAATGAGCTTTAGTTTGATGTAACAACAGATGCAATTCTTCAAACGTGGTAAATTGTATTTTTCTCTGCACACAGGAATGGCCAAGAGGTAACTGCACACCCTGATCTGTCACCCCAGGGATGTCACACAGCCCCTGAAGGTCACTAAAGGCTCCTTACACTCAATAATTCCTGGAACTTTTCTGTTCCAAACAGCACCAAAACCAACGTTCACCRCGGTAATTAAAGCCCCCACATTCCTATGATCACCCTTGGGAAACAGATGTTCCAGACTGATTTCTTTATGAACACCAAACCCCTCCTGGCAGGTCCAGCTCTAGAAACCCATTCCCAGGAGGACAGGGACCATYAGCCAGGGACAGCTTTCACACCACCTTTTAATCCCAAACTGCTCCTTATTAAACCCTCCTGGTGCTCCCAAGGAAGCTCAGCTTTTCCCTGAAAAAAGCTGACAGAACAGCTTTGCTGCAGTTGGGTTCCAGCGCTGGATAAAAACCCCATTTAATGGAGATGGATTTGTCCCTTTTATCCCATTTCTGCCCTGATTCTCCCAAACTYGCCGTGTCACTCCAAGTGACTCTGAGCATTCTGTTCCCACTCTGGAAGTCGGCAGAAAAGTAGGAAAGTGCTTGAGGAGGCAATATGTAAATACAGCCCCATTAGCCATATCCATTTCAAGTGACAAATTGTTCTTTTAATCACCTCCCCCAGAACTTTACATTTAATTGCCGAGAGCGTTTCCAACAACTCTGTTGTGCCTTTTTTCAATAGTTGGAAGTATTTTTAAATTGCTTCCTGCCTATAATAATTTTGAGGATAAAAAGGTGATCGTTCATTTATCGCAGAATTAAAATAAATCTGATTTCCTGTGAATGTTAAATATTAGGGACATAAATGAAGGGAAACTAAAGGAAATACCCAGGAGTCGATTTTCAAAGTAATGCACCAATATTTACAGGTGGAAGCAGTAATTAGTGACGCTTTCATCTGGTACTTTTGCCCTCTTTTAGCAGAAGGTACTCGATAAACCCCTGTGAAAAACAAAAAATCCTTTCAGCACTTTTGTTCTGAGCGCTGGGATCAGGTGGGAGTGTGTGCTGGGACTGCAGCCACCTCCCTCCTGCCTCTCCCTAATCAATTATCCTCTTTCCACAGAAAAACCCAAATATTTTAGTAGGGAAGATAATAAAGAGCTGGAGGAGAAATACCCCACAGTCACAATTTTGGGATAAAAATAAACTTGGTGGAGAGCCAAGCGCAGTTATTTTCTCCAATTTTCTCCTCTTTTCCCCAAGGCATAACTGAGACACCTGGGAYTGGGTCAGTGAAAAGGTTCAACCTGAAACTTTTTCTTGCAATTTGGTTCTTCTTAATCCACCTCTCCCTCTTTCTCTCCATCCCTTCCATTCTTCCTACAGATACCCCACAATGGAACACTGAGTTAAAGAGTTCTGCAAGATTTCAGGGTAGGAAACTGCTAAAAAGCTTCTCAGGTCAGTTATACACCTCCATGTCAGCCTAAAAACATGCACTGTGAAGTAACTGGAGATGGTGMACCAATATATAAATAAGATATATTTATTTTAGCCCGGACCACAGGTTCAACAAAAGAAAAAAAGTGCTTCAGGAAGACTGCATTTGACAGAGTRCACAGCAGAGTGTCTCTGCAGCATTGGTTTGGTACTGGTGGTGAAAATAATGCTCTGGCAGAGAGAAATCATTGGAAAATTCAGCTGTGAACATGTATTATTTCCCCTCATACGGACAAATACAAGTGTCTCTCAGGTACCATTTGATTTCAAACTGTCAGCTGAAATTTGTGCAGATGATGATGATGATGACACCRGCAGGACTATCACAAAATATATTTTTAAATAAAAATGCCCTTTCTCCTTGGCAGATTGAAACGGCATAAGAACACTGTGGAACTGTTTTGAAGGCCATTGCTCTCACAATATTCGAGGCACCACTCTCCTCAGAAGGTTTTTTTGGGCAAGAAGCTGTGATTTATTACACACACAAGCAGCAACAAAAGCAGAAAGCAAAGGTGCACACCCAGGATGATTTTAAACTCCTGAAAGGGGAGTTAAGATGGGATATTGGGGAGGAATTGCTCCCTGTGAGAGATGGAATTCCCAGAGAAGTTTCCAGATCCCTGGCAGTGTCCCAGGCCAGGCTGGAGATGTCCTAAAGCAGCCTGGGATGGTGGAAAGTGTCCCTGCCATGGGATGAGATATTTTAAGTTCTCTTCCAACCCAAACCTCTCCAGGATACAACGCTATGAAAACACMGATGTGCATCAGAAAAGAAATCCCATTCTGGAGTTCCACCTACTTAACTTAGCTTTGCTTTAAGCATATGAAACACCTCCAAAACCAAATAAGTAAAATTAATGCAACTTAAAAGTTCCCTGAAAAATAGCAGGTTGCTATTTTAAGAGTTGCAGAAAGAAATAACCAAAACATCCAAACATTTCTGGCATCTGAGACTCTCTCCACACCACGTTTTTCACGAAGCAGAGCCCTGCTGGAACTTGCAGGTCTCCAAAAGGCRACACAAGAGACAGGAACAGAAATCTGCAAGTCTAAATATTCATCCGGAACAAGACATGACATTATTCAYTGAAGGATTTGTCACAGCAAACACTGAGCAATAAATTGGGATCTATTTTCCCATGATCTGATATTATTTCCCGTCAGCATGTCACAACTCTGACACAACGTGCCGTGAGCTGAATTGATCCCTGTCCTTCAAATCCAGCCTCGTTTATGGATTAAACCCACATTTASCAGGGAATGAGATGAAGGAGGAGGACACATTCCTGCTGTTTTATCCATGTAGGAACAGCCCTGCCATATTGCACAAAACAAGAACACACAGCACACAACGCTAATTAGGAACTGCAGACAAGAAGAATTTCCTTGCATCTTGCAAGCAACAGCTCGTCAGCTCCACAAAATTCTTGTGATTTATTTAAATTCCCCTGGGTTGTGGTCACATTCCACATAGGAACCATGGAGCAGGAAGTACAGTAATGTACAACTAATGTCTGTTTTTTTCCAGGCAAACTAAAATTTGTTGAAATGTTCAAATAACCATCCGGCAAATCTTCACTTCTACCATTAAAAATCATCTTTTTCTCTGTGTACAAAGCAGCTTTAAACCACCCCAGACAAAATAAAAGGACTATGCCTCATTGCCTCCTCCTCTCCAAAATGCCTCATAAATCCAAAATCAATGTCAGATGAGGAAAACTGACTGTACTAAACAAATAAAAATCACAATACATAGAAACAGAAAGAACAGCTGAAGACAAGCTCCACAATAATCACAATACAGAGCACAGTAGTAACAGGAGGTAAAAMCCTACAGGAACTTGCAGATTTGCTTCACTGAGGGCTTTGTCACTCGTTAGATACCAATTTTGGAACACAATCAATAGCAGAGAAAAAATCATTTTTAGATCTCCATATGTCTAGCCTTTTCCATTCTTGGCAGAATGGGCAAAAATTAGCATCACATGAATGTTTTTTAACCAGCTGCACATCAACTGTGGCCAACATTAAGTTTGGGATATTGAGATGTTTGTTGGATCGACAGCTCTTTAAAATCATTAAAGGCACAACAGTAAAATGTCAAAATAGATGCAGAGATTTCAGTGCAATTTAAAGGTTAAAACAACTGGAAAAGTAGCAGGAGATTGACAGAAATCCATTTTTGATGTCATTCTATCTTTTGAGAATGTGGCTGTGGTGATTTACTGATTTTTTTTGCAGCAAAAAAAGGATATTTGAACAGGTTCCCTGCAACAGAATTAAAGGATCCAGAAGTATGGCCATGCAGAACGATGACAGATGACCACCTTAATTATCCAAACATCAGAGCTCAATTAYGACACAACTTAGAATATCTCACATAAAACCAGCCTGAATCAGAAAAATATTTGGGGGGAAAGTCTTCACACTCAGTGCCAGTCATTTCCCAAATCTTCCATTCAGCAAATCCCAAACAAAGCTACTAAAAAAAAGAGATTTTTATTTAATTTTCAGAAAGGGGAAATGTGCTAACTTTGAAGGAAATATTGGAGTGGTTTGTGATTCATGAACAAGAGTTTCATTGTTGGTTTAAATGCTGGATGGCCACACCCCAGTGGAGCCAGAACTGCTGACTTCAAAAGGACAAAACCCCTACAAACTGGAGAATCATTTGCTCATCATTAAAAAGGGACATTCACATGATTTATGTAAATATCTGTGCCTAGGATAAGCAAGGGAAAAAATACGATAAATTGTAGCAGGAAAGCAATTTTCTTTTCCCATCCTATGAACAGGCATTTCTTTGGGGATGAGCACTGGTTTCTATTGTAACTGGAATGCTGAWCATGGAGGAATAATCACTATTTAATCAAGGCTCTTCTTGCAAACTCCTCGCATGGAATGTGAGAAGTAAGTGCAATTAAGTTAGCAAGATCTCAGAAATCGCACAACACAACACGCCAGAAGACAAAAGCACAACATTTTGGGGGCTAGAGGGGGAGAGGAAACAAACTGGGGGAGATGATTTTCAGAATTAGCATTGTCTGGAATTATTTGATAGCTCAGCGCAA
>NW_026623630.1:120052-122490 GCF_030028575.1 Malurus melanocephalus
GAGGGTCTCTTACCTCCTGCCCGGGGTGGGGGTCCGCAGAGCAGCACGACCCCCTGGCCCTCCCGCACCGACACCGCGCTCCTCATCTTGGTCCTGGCGTTCTCCAYGTCTGAAAAAGAAAAACAGAGGTGAGCTCAGGGCATCAGGGAACAAAAAACATCAACAGAGAAGAGATTCAAAGCCTGAAATCCCAACCTCCCATCCCTCAGTACACCACCCAACTGAGCAAATTCAGTGCCTCAGTTGCAGAGGAAAAGCTGAAAAAAGGCTGAAAAAAGGCTGAAAAAAGGCTGAAAAAAAGGCTGAAAAAAAGGCTTCTCAGCGCAAGGGAGGAGGGCAGAATTAGGGCTGAAGGGCAATAATTTGCAGGGATATAATTGAGCAGATCCCACGGTTAATTTTGTTCCTGTGCCTGGCTTCTGCTACCCTGGTTTTGATAACCAAAAAGGAAATGATGAGCGTGACCTAAAACCTTAAGGCACTGTTTGTTTGGAAATGAAAGCTCTGAAAACAGAGCCAGGATATGACTGAGATCTCATATCCAGTGTAAAATAACATGAATAGCAGCTGTTCAGAAAACAGATATGGATCTCCCCAAAGAGAAAAGCCCCTCCTGGACCTCATCCCTGCAGGCGAATCCCCTGGAACATCACTGAGCCAGAGCTTGGTCCCTCAGTGTGCTGACCCAGAGCTCTGCTCCAGCTCGGGTCATTTGGATTATTTATTTTAAACTTTGTAAGGATCACAGGATCCCCTGAGCTGGAGGGAATCCACAAGGATTATCAGGGCCATCTCCTGGCCCTGCACTGGACACCCCAAAAATCACACACAGCATTGTCTAGACACTTCCTGGGGGGAAACAAACGCTATAAAATACCCACAAATGCAAATATTTTGTCATAAATTGACACCAGCTTTCCCTCTAACTGGTGGGTCAAGACCCAAGAAAGTACAGCCCCATTAAGCCCTTGAAATAAAGTGAATATAACATGCCATACAAACCAAGATCCAAGTCCTACACACACTAACAAAGGCTGCTCCATGAGCAAACCATGTATTTTTCCATAATAAAGCAGAATAGAAGACAATTTTTTTAAATAAAAACCCCTATTTGTTTATAACCTTCTCTAGGATACTAACACAATCTTTAAATAAGGCTGTCTTTACAACCAAGYATAACAGGAGTTGACCAACAGCATCTATTTCCCCAAAATACAGTATTTTTTATTATTGCAAAGCACCAGCTGTTACAGCGAGAACACTGAATAAGAGCCATTAGAATTTCAATGCTTCCTGTCAAAAAAATGCTGCAGTAAGAGAGCGTTGTACAATCCTCTGTTAGTGCACACAAGTTCACAGGGATGTTTCTTAGCAGGGCTGTTTTCAGCTTTCCAAGTGAATTTCTGTGCAGGTATCCTCAGGATAAACTGGGATCCTTKTGCTGGATGTGATGTAGAAGTCAAACACACGACCACAGACAAATTGATTGCACTCAGAGATCAAAACAGCACAGCCTTAAACTCATTTCAGGCCTTTGGAGCATCTTGTTCTTTCCCCCATAACATTATACATTCACCAGCTGCCCCAACAGAGCCATGGAAGGAAAACCAAGAGCTGACAGCACCCCAGAGAACACACTCTGTTCTGCATTATTGGGATGAATCCCACCAAAAGAATCAATATTTTACGTTTTAAATTATTTAGACCTCATTTTGCCCTCTTACATCACAACCACCACAGGTCACAAACCTTAACTAACAATTTCCATAACTGAAATGGGTCTGCAGCACTTTTCAAGACCATATTGCAACCACAGACCTTCAGAATCTTCTTTTTTTTTTTTGTGTTGTCCAACAATCTCTATGGGCAGGATGGGATTGTGATGGGAGAACCTTGGAAAGGGATGTGGGGCACACTGAAGGGTTTGGAAAGCACATCCCCATGACCCCAGAGGCACCCAGACCCACCACAGCTCTGCAGTTTGATCTGTGCTGTAAAAACTGAAAAAATTCATTACTGATTGCAGGTGAAGACTGTTGTCACAGAAAACCAGTTTTTGGGGTAAAAAGAAGCCGTGCAAATCCATAAAAAAAATGGAGAGTATGACCCATCCTACAATAAAACAATAATTTTTCACAAATTAGCAGGGAGCTGTCCATCCCACCTTCCAGCTCACCACACAGCTGCAAAAATACCATCACCCAATTTCTCTATAYATTCCTGTATTCTCTTTACACACTGTCTGGCACTGCTCTGAACATCATGAAAAATCAACATGCAAAACGGGAGCAGGGCTCTTCATTAGAATCACACAATGAAGTCCAAATCTCTGACCTTGGAGAGCACTGGCTGCTTATAAACAAGAMGCTGCTCTGATTTTCAGGTGTTTCTGCAGCATATTCAGAGCACTGGAGGTCAAAACCAGGCATGTTTGGAAG
>NW_026623630.1:122604-161692 GCF_030028575.1 Malurus melanocephalus
CAGCAGGGAATGCAGCTCCTAACAAAACTTGTTACAGCATGAACTCATTGGGAAGGGACATTCAGTGCTCAGAAAACTGACAGGGAAAATAAAACCCCTTAAAAGGTRGACTAATAATGGCAAAGCTTGTTTATTTTTACAGATTGAATCGTATCCCTGAAATCAGGGGCTCTTATCCCGCTGCAGTGTCTCAATGGATAAAAYAGAAGTGGAAACAAAGAGCAGAGATCAGGAGAGGAGATGGTTCTGAGGAGGGTGAGTCACAACAGGACTCGATTCCAGCACCCATGGGATGACAAAACCCTTTGTTCCCTCTCAAAGAACGGKGCAGAAGCGTTTCTGCATTTTATCTGCTGAACTAAAGATTGGCTTATTCATCACTGGATTTTTAAAGCTCTCCCAAGCTGGTCCCCAAACTGTTGCCATTAGTTTTTCCTGCCTTAATCTTTTTTATTTTATACACGCACGTATTACGCCTCACCTGTAATCTCCTTTCATTTGAAATGCAACTATTCATGGTCAAAATGAACAACTTAATTACTGAACCCTACCAGGCAAAGCCTCTAATCCTGCCACTGAAAAACACTTTGGTAAAAACGTTACAAAAAAACTGACTGCAAACAAAAAAATTCCAACTTAAAAACCAATCTAGAACTGTGTAATTTGCCAATTAAGTGYTTTTATTGCCTGTTTATAGTTTGCCATATAGAAGGAAGTTTAAAATTAGCAACTGAAGCTTTCTGACTCCTGAAACAGCATTTTTTTCTCCCTTCCCCTGCTAATACATATATTTGCCTCATTGCTTTAGCACCAAGTCCATAAAGTTTTACCAACTGAAATACACACGGCACTGCAGTAAAATAGAACAAAAAAAAAGGCAATTCAGCTTCGTTGGAAAGTCTTTGATTCTGCCCAAAGTAAGAATGACAAAATGAGTTCCTGCCCGTACAAACAAGGATGTGAAAAGTGCATATTCCACTGGGTTCTGTTCAATAAGGCAAATTTTCATTCTCCAGCACTGAGACTTAAAAGTTGCTGAGAGAGATTCCAAAATACGGARTGACAGTAATGTGAGTATCAAACCAAAACAGCTGCTTTGTGCGTCTGGAACAGCAGCATTTAAACACTCCTGTGATACCCAGGACAATTAAAGACAMGGATTTGTGGATTCACGAGGGGAAAACACAACCTGAAGCACCTGTGGAAGGTAAAACAGACTGAAAACAGCRATGTTTTTTATAAAAGTATAAAATCTGCAGAGCCACGCTCACTGCCAGCACCTCCCAGATGTTTCTGTGATCTCGGGTGATCAAGATGGGAAGCAAAGGGATGGGGTGAGATCACATCAAATCCTACAACCATGCCTTGAAAAGACACAGAACATCATGCCATGAAAAATTCAGAGCATTTCTGATGACAAAGCTGCTCCAGACACACAACTGCTGGCTCGTGGCAACGCTGAGTTATGTCGCATTTTGTCAAGAAACCCGTGTGATATTTCAGCCCCAGACACACAWTCCTGTATGCAGGAACTTCCTAAAAATTGCAGACACTGCCAGAAACTACACCAACTTCTATTTATTTGTTTTGAAGTAATGCACAAGACAAATTCACTGTGTGACGAACAGAATTCACTTTTCCAACTGTTTTTTTCTTTTTTTGAATTCATGTTTCCAACTCCAAGTCCAGCGCCACCCAAGCATCTTATTACACTCCTATCAATTGCTCTGTAGTGTCAACACATGTTTATTAGCAATTCTACCATGTTTTGAAAACTGCAGAACAGGGATTCGAGCTCTACAAACATAATTGTCCCTTAATAGCCAGAAAAATATTTATTGTACTGCTCCATCAGGCTCATTGTTATTCAGAGGAGCAGAACTTGTTAAACATACTTTAGGTATAATTCTGTACTGGTAGGATGCTCAAGTGCCTAAATGAGTCAGACAACCAAATCTAAGCTGTTTTCTTGAGTAGGTAATTCTGAAGTGGGGACTGTGTTTGATGCCAGCCCATAATGAAGCACTAATTCACAGAGCCCACTCGCCCTGGTGAAAGTCACATTATTAAACAGAACTGGAAATTCCACTCTCTCAGCTCTTAAGGGCAAATAACATCCTCAGCACGTTGTAATAGCTGTGTTGGTAATGAGAACTTGAGCAGAAAACGGAGCGGCACCAATTTGTTTCTTTAAAAAGAAAAMASAAGCACRAACAACAAAACCCAACKCACTTCAYCACCAGTCCCTAACTCACYCATTTSCACCAGCAAACCTTTCCCTCATCACTCTGTACCCCAAAATTTGCCATACCAAGGTGTTGCTGTGATCAGGAATTTTGGATTTCTTTAGATCCACACCCAAATTTAATTATGCACGCTTTGTATAATTGATTTTCACCAGGATATTTGGGATACATGGCCTGATAACCCCAACACTGCCTTGGAAACACCACACCAGGGCTGCTCATGAGCCAGGGAAAAACCTTCTGCCTGGATGGAGCCTGGGAGAATCCCACAAAGGCAGGAGGGAGGGATGAGACCAAAAATTATCTCTGCAATCCATTTCTGTTGGGCAGAGAGAGGATAAAAATATTAACAGTGCAGGAGCGAGCATTACTCAAAGAGTGGGGGTGATTTGTCAYGGGAGGAGAGATTCAGAGGCTGCTGGGGAAGCTCTCCAGAGTTTCATTTGGTCAGGCTGAGGCCACAGGGAAATCACAGAATTCCACAACGACCTCTACAACATCCCCTTCTGCTGTGACACATGGCTGAACACTTTATTACGCTGCATTTATAAACCTGCATTTTATGGGGTGGCACTGATMTGCAGGGACCATACATCCTGTGGGGGATTTTTAGACCCTCACTGAAGAAAGAAGAGCAGCTCTGGCCCCGTGGACAAAAAAAATCTTACAAAAAAAAAAAATCTTTGAAAATCTTCCCCTCCCCTTAAATCAACTCGAGGTGAAGCAAGAAATGGGAAAGAACTGAATGCTCTTACACCAATTAAAGGAGAATAATTCAAAAGTCTGTGTTATATAAACACGAGTAGGAAAAGCTAAAAATAAAGTGGCACAGATGCATCAGAGTGGGGTGAACAGGAGATGCCAGTAAGGGAAGAGGTAGAAGAGTTTGCAATAATAAAAGATGGACAGAGAGGGATGAGGTGATTTGTGGGCTGTGTGGAACTGAGAGAAGAGACCAGAGACAGCAAGGGGAAAAAAAAAAAGCAGTAAAGATATATTAATAGCATAAAAGTTGAGCCAACATCCAAAAAGCAGGGAGTGTTGTTTTTTTTTTCTAAATCATGCTATGCACTGGCAAAAAAGCACTGAAAGAACTGGAAAAGAACCAAACCAAACACTAACAGCGTTACTAGGGAAATGCGTGTTTTGAAAGAAAAATGTTTTCCARTAGGTATTTCCAAAAATATGCCTTTCATAAATTCGTGTTATCTGGGAATTACCGCTCAACTCTGGGCAAACACAGAGCTGAACAAAGCAATTCAAGCAATTTGAGAAATATCTCAGGAGGGAAGAWTGTTTGCTCAAGGAAATTATCCTACACTCAACTTCTCAGATGCAACACGGATTATTCTTTCCCCCACCACTTTCCCAAAACAAACCCTAAGAATATCCTGACAGCCTCCTAAGCGCCAGCCCTCGAAACCACAAAGCAGGTTCAGTGCTGCAGAACACCACGATATTCACATTTTCAGCCTTAAACAGATGGCTCAAGCTCTGCCAGATCTAGCTCTTGTTATCTGAAGGTTTGTTTATTTATGAAATACGCAGCAGAGCTCCCAAAAAGCCTTTCCTCGATAAATAAATCAATGAAAACCATCCTTGAACAGCTCACTTTTMARGCACTGGGAACATGCTGATGACAAYGGGATTTTCTTTTCCTGCCATTGCCTTCACTCCCTTGTGTTTCCACAAGGAAAGATGGCACCTTCCATAAATATTACAAACTATTTTATCATCAGAAAGGATTCCCAAGATATGGGTTTTATTTCCAGTTCCAGCTGCTGTTCAGTGTTCTTAACTCTACAATTTAAACACTAATAGACTTCTATTTTTCCTATTTATTTTAATAATTCTCCTGTTTACTGTTTTTCAACTTCAGGCACATTATGCCTTGACTCTCTAATGGAAAAGCTACAAGGGAACCTGGAGAAGGTGGATGTTTCTACATAACTGAATTTAATAACCCATTGAAGTGAGTTGCAGAGAGGATAAAGAGCAAGGACAGATTAATACTGTAACAAAAATAACATTTATGGAGGAATTCACAAGAAGTTAAAACTTTTAATTCTGTTATTGAAGTGAAGGTGAGAAAGACAAAGGAAGAAATGAAAGTGATCCATTTCCAGGTGAGCACATTTGCATGGTTCACGCAGAGAAAGAAGAGTTATTTCCCTGTATTCACCACTCACATCACAATCTGAAGGAAGAGGTGGGCGAATGTTCACGTTTGACAAATAAAGCACCTCGGGCTCAGTATCCTGAGCACAGCATTTGGCACTGACATTAATTGCTGCTGTGAAGTTCAAACCCCCCATTTCTGCATCAGGGATATCACGAGCTTTTCCCCCTGCTCCACTCCAACCCCAGCAGGTACATGAGATGTCACCACAGCATAAAACAGATTCTGGAAAATTGCTGCAAACATTTATGCCTATAAATCTCTCAGGTTACTCGCTGGGATTAGAGCACATTAACGGGCTCAGAAGGACGGCAGAGATAAGAAAAATGATCTATTTCCATCCCAGCACTGTACAGAAACGCTAAAGTTTGTAGCTTAATGGATGTTCAGGAGCACATCAAAGCAAACCAGAGGAGATTTTGTTCCCTTCCTTCGCAGCAGCAAAAAGTGGCAAAAGCAGATGGTCTGGAGTTGTTTTCTAGCAGACTTCAGGGAACAGGAATGTGGAGAAAGGCATTTCTTACCCTGATGTCACTTGCAGCTGACAAACAGAACAGGTATTTTCTGTGGCAGATAAGGCAGAAAAAATGAAAGAACCCCCACGTTATTGTGATGTGGACAGCGGAGATGTTTAAAACAATCATAATCTGCCAGCTGCACATAAAAACCCAAAAATGAAAAATACAGCTTTATCTCTAGGAGACAGGCCAYGAGGCAAAACCACTGCTTCAGTGCTGAAGATGAAAGCCAAATGATGAAGTTTCTCAACGAAGTCACATCTCCAACCTGGGCACAAGCACGGGCTGTTAATTAATTAATGAAAWGCAGAAAACCACTGCAGAACTTAGTCAGTATTGCACACACACATCAGTCTCTAGTCCTAATAAAATTAAAAGACCACACTGAGGCTGCAAACTCAATTATTTGCAGGTAGAAAATGCCAGAATTAYGGTTGCCTAAGAYCACAAACATTGGCAGAGGGAAAAACCCAAAGCCCAATCGGCCCCTGTGATTCTTCAGTGTTTAACWCCAGACTCCAGACAGTGCTGAGCTCCTGCTCTCCCATTTTTWMMMMAAAMMAWTYCYYYKSMRSCCCCAAACTCAAGGACACCTCCCTGTGCCAGGCCCCAAGAGATGGAAACAACAGAGAATTGGGGGAGCCAACTTGGAGTCAATGACTGCATTGGCTGAGCTGCAATTGGAGGATTCAGCAAATCCCGATGTGCAAATGGACAAAAGTGAGAAAGGGTGAAAAACCCGTGAGCCATTGTCCATTGTGGGTGTGGGACTGCCCTGGATGCACCTGAAGGCCCTGCCATGAACAGAACTGCTTTGGATTCTCTGAATTTTGTCCAGCCTCTGTTCTAGGTAAGACCCATAAGGCATCACCAACACAGATGCTCTGACAGCTCCTCCCCATCCCTCAGCACAGACAGACACCAATAACCTCTGGCACAGCTCATTTTCTCCAATCCCAGTACTGAAAGCACCACCTCTGATCCCACCAAAGCCCAGGCTGATCAGCCCCACCAGGGTGACAAATTCCACCCACTGCCATCAAACCCAAGTTCCATTTTTGCTCTGTCACACATCCATCTCTGCCCCTCAAAGCCTCTCCAAAATCACAGAGCCTGTTCAGGGCACGTGCTGGAGCTCAACCCGGGCACAAAACCTCCCTTTTCAATATTAATCATTGCTCTGACCCCGATGTAACAGAGCCATTCCGAACCCAATCAGGATAATCCCCACGCAGATAACAAATCCCATGTTTTGCTTTGTGAAGGCGGAACAGCAATCGTTACACAATTAAACAAAGGGGTAAACAGATGACAAAACTGCATTTGGTCTGGCTYAGACTGAGCTGGGATCTGATACTGCAGCGTCTGGAGGAGGAACAGGAGACCCTGGCAAGCATGGCTCGGAATAAATTAWATTCATGGCACAAAGGAGGGATCTGTGATAAGAACTCAGTGYCTTGATCTACTCGGTCACCTCTCACAGTGACAGATCAGTGGCACTCAGGGGTGTGGCACACAAGGACCAGATGTGCCCTGTGCAGYCCTTCTCCAGCCTCTCCAAGGACACTGGGATGGAAAAAAAAAAATTAAAAAAAATAAAAATAAAAAAATCAATCCCACCCTTGACAAGGAGTCAGGAAATATCAGAGGCTGGAAGGATGTTTAGGTCCCACAAGTTTAGACACAAAGCTGAGACGTGCAATCTCCAGACAAGTTCTTTTTTTTTCTCCACTGAAGAAGGATTTATTATGAGGCAAAAAGGTTTCTTGAAGAAATAAGATAGTAATTCCACTGAATCCCCATCAGGAAAGACAGGAGAAAGAAAAATAAGGGATGGCTAAGATGTAATTGGCTTAAAGAGAAGCCTAAGTTGCTTTTAAATGGGAGCAAAAAGGAGTTACACAAAAAGATGAAAGAATAAGAGCAGTATGTGTTACTGAGAGCTGAATTTATGAAATACTAAGGAAAAAATGCTACATTTTGTTAACCAATGAAGAAGAAAAATTCTTCTGAAAAGAATCTGAATAAAATCAGAAAGAGATGTAGCAAGAAATCAAGAAGCTCAAAACCAGCTGAATGCAAAGGAGTGTGAACAAGATAAAGAAATGCAAAATACTTCTGTTAATATCAGATAATTAACAATCAAAAGCATCATATCACACACTCATCTGATACCCAGGGAAGCCTCTGGCAAACCACACACCCGAGTTCAGCCAGAAGATGAGAAGCTGTGGCAGTGCAGAACCAGCCTCCACACCCAATAAATCACTGCCTCATTTGATTTTTGAACTTAATTAGCGAGTACAATAGCAGTCCGTACAGCAGGGGCAATCAATGCAATTCCCAGTCATTAGATGTGACAATGACAGTRAAAGTTCATAAAGGGAACCTGCACTCAGGACATGACTCGTGCTGGGGCTGCAATCGATGTCCACAGGTCATTCCAGACCATCCTCTCCCAGCTCTCCTTCCCAAAATCCCAAAATCCCAAAATCAGGAGCATGAAGTCACAACCCCACTGCCTGCACAGCACCAATGCTGCARASRTTCCCAGCAGATTTCAGGGGGTGGCTGAGGGTTTTCTGAACTGGTACCACTTGTAAAGGACAAATGGCTGTGGAACAAAACACTGCTTCAACCTCAGACTAAAGTGATTCCCACCCACCATTAATATTTAAACCTGGCTTAGCTTGTTTTGGGTGAAGAAGTTTTGACTCTGTTATTTCCATGTAAGAAAAACACCTGTACAACATTTTTGTCAAAAGCCATAGAAACAAAAAGTGCTAAGGAAACAAATCAAGGCATTTGAAACACCAGTGGTAGAGAGAGCTCTACCCAACCAGTGAGTTCACCTTYCCAGTCTGCTCCAGCCCCAAAAACCAGTCCAAACACATTACCCAGRAGCACTCTGTTTTTGTTTTTTTYTTCTCTTTTTGCAGCAAGAGAGCAAAAAGGAAACACAGGGATCATTTGAGCACATTAACCTCCCTGGAAGAGAAGGGAATGAGACGAGATCTTTAGAGAATTGCATTCTGTCTGCCTCCACAGTAATGGCATTACACTTGAATGAAAGCAAAATTATGTGGAAGACTGTTAGTTTACTGAGGGGTCAAAGAGATGACAGCTGTGGCAGGAGGAGGCAAACCTTTAATATGCCATGATGGACCAATGTGCACATCCTTGGGTGGGTGAATAAATGTGGCTGAACAAGGGATTACACCTGAGCAACAGCACGGATTAAAAAAATTCAACATCAGCTCGTTCAACAACAGAAGCTGCGGGAGTGGGAAAAAAAAACAACCCAACTCATGAGAAATACCTGAGTTCTGCTCCTGCATTTATGAAAACAAACAGAATCCCAGCGTTGCTGAGGAGAGTTTAATAGATTGAGATGTGTACATAAGGAGAAAACACCCAAAACACAGGGGGACCTCCAAYCTTTTTGTTGGTATCGAAGCAGAGTTGTTACGTGACAGATGCTCCGTGCACAGACTGATCCCCAGCCTAAGCCAAATTGCTCCTTGCAGGGTGATGTAATCCTCCAAAGTCTATTGTTAAGTACAATTTAATAAAAAGTCATGGGCTGAAAAAATACAGGTTCATAAAATAAGAGAGAAGCTGTCTCGCTGCACGGGGCTGAGAGAGGCAATAACAGGAAAATAAAATCAGGTACTGCATCTCTTCTCGTAAGTACAGAGAATTTCCTTGGTTATTAAATGAGACTCCCCACAACTCCCAGCCTGTGCTCTCTGTAACTACTCAGTGCCACACTGGATGAGAAACAAGACATAAATACATAATCAATACAAGAATAAAGACAGAGCAGTGTAATGTAATAGGAGCAGYTCTCTGAGTTCCATTGCTTCAGTTTTTAAGGCACCTACTTTGCTTTGCAATAAACATCAGAGAGTAAAAAACAGGCTGGCAGCAAGCTGGAGCTCTGAAAGAGTATATTTAAAGTAAGATGATACTCAGTGAAGACATTTAAATTGTTATTTGCAAGCTCTCCATATTTATTGGGCTGCAGCCGTGGATTACTTCAGTCAAACTTTACTGTGCATTTATTTATAAATTCCCTGAATGTCAGAGTAATTCTGTACATCACAAGACACCTGTGCTTGGCAAGGAGTGACAGGAGCATTCAGGTTGGAAAACAYYTCCAAGATCGAGTCCAGCCATTCCCCAGCACTGCCAAGTCCCACCAAACCACATCCTAAATCCACCTCTACACACCTTTCAAGTGACCTCAGAAGAAAAGGACAAGTGCTCTGCATTGTTTCAATAAGATGATGCTGTCTAAAACCTCACCAGGGCACTCCACATCTCAAAAAAAAACCCCAGGAAAACCAAACCCTGCAGCTACAAACAATGAAGTCAAACRCTCCCAGCCACGCAGCCAAGCTTTCCCAATTTCCTCATTAAACACCTGTTAGCAACACCCCTTTCTCTGCATCAAAACTTGTAAAAAATGTGCTGTAAAACACGTTCCAAACTGATATTCTCAATCTTTATTTCAGTTTTTTGAGGKCTCCCAATCCAACAGCTTCACAAGCCACAAACGGTGGAGTGAGACACAGCACAGATGTGTTTCTGTTGACTCTAACAATTTTAACGTTTGATTTTTTTTAACTTGCAAAAAACGAGTTGAAAGATCAAAGTATTCAATTCCTACTGAACATTCCTATTAACTTCAATGGGCTTTAGATCAGGGCCTTAATGGGGTATTAATGCAATGTAAACATTTTCAAGTATTATCTTAATATTATCAGTAGCATGTTAAATGGSCTAACAAGACCCCATTAGGGCAATTCTGATAAACAAATCAAGGGCTGAAATACTTTCCTTAGCAAATATTTCCTTTGATTTTTCAGTGAATATAAGCTCTGCTTTCCCAAATAATCCATATTCCAGAGTTTTAAGAACAGCCCTGTAATGCAAAAATCCTAAGGAATGTCACCATTCTTCCTAAACAAAACAAAAAAAAAAAACACCTTGAAGCCAAACTCACACACAAAAGAATTCAAACATTTTTCCTTTAGAGCTTTATGAGGTGATGGRAGCTGTGCAGGAAATGCCAAATTTGTTCGTTATTTATAAATATTTGTACACCTGTGGAAATGAAGCCAACAAGCTCCCGTTAAAAAGATTACAGAATTAAGGCATWAAGTCTAAAAACCTAAAATCCAAGATTTTAGATGAATTCTGTCTCAATCTTTGGAGTTTTAACCCTCATGAACAAACTACAGAGTAAAATGACATAATAAACATCTTTGGAAGGAAAAAAAATAGGTTTTTTAGCTCTCTCTTTCTTGCTCCGAAATGTTCTTTCCCTTCTTTTCTGTGCCAGAAAGTCTCTGCTCTCTCCTTGCCACACTCCTCTCCCTCACAAGCTATTCATGCACAAGCCTTGAAAGATAGTAAGAGACAAGCAGATTTACATCAAAAAAATAAAGAGAGATAAGGTTGCTATGGGAATAAGAAGACAAAAACTGTTGCTTAATCCAACATAAAAAGGATGAGAACTGGAGAGAACTCAAATGGAATTGAAACTGTCACCCCAACCAACGAGGTTATGATCTGAAACAACTGCTTTTTCTCCCTCATTTCCTCGATGCTTTCATGTAATTTCATTTTCTCGTCAGAACCTCTTTGCAGAATACAGCATTTCATGTTAAGATTCAAAAAACCTTAAAAAATGAATTAGAAGTAATATTTTCCAATATGTTGCTCACTACTGTCACTCACTTGGCAAAMTCCTGCAAAAGCAGAAATACGTCCCCTCTGCAGCAGTGGAAGGATGTAGATGTGAAATCTGAGATGCATCTTTAGGTTTTAAAGATAAATTATGTATAAAAAAATAGACTCGGGCTTGTAATTGTCTTACTTTTAACTACAGTTTGTGGTCTACAATAAAGCTTTACATAGGATAGTAAGGAAATTTGGATTTAGAGTTTTCCTACAGCTGCARTCAAAGGCAATTCTTACAGATTCTSAWGGCAGAAGGAGCTGTCACACGCCCCCTCTCCCCMAAAAGTCAAGGCACCATTACTGTCAGCAGTTTATCTCAAAAACCACTGTCTCTTATCAGTGCTTGCTGGAATCACTTCCCAGCCAGTACAAAACATCGTGCAAAGGAATGAATCTGTCCCATTTTCASGCTGTTGATACAGGATAAATGTTTCTTCTCTTTTTTTGAAAAGCGTAGGGAAAATGTCTTTCCGTCCATTACACACCCCCAGAGCTGCCCTGACTGGTTAAATACAGCACCAATGATSTCCCTACACAGCAAACCTTAAAAATRAGGGATGGGATGAAACCTTAAAACRYCCAATTCACAACRTCTCCACCACTGGATGATCTCTGGCAACAWAAAGACTGGAAATAACCGGGAATGAACGAGCTAAAAACATTTCCTGGATATGCAGCACAGCTTTGGAAGAGGAATTCTGATTTGCAGTTTATCTATTCCCCATTATCTCCAATCTCAAAATTTGCCATTCAGGTGTTTATCCTGATATCTTCATGTGCCACCCCTGAAAAACGGGAGAATCCTTAACTGAGTCAAACTCCCAACTCTCTGAGATTTTCTGTATTGGTTTCAGAGTTATAAATAGCCGTACAAGGAATCATGATAAAATACACACTAATTAGCCGTGACTATGCAAATGAGGTTATTTTTAATTCAGGTTTAAACCATTTTGAAGTTCTCGTTGCACAACAACTGCCAAAGGCAAGGCAATGTTGTGTTTTCTTCCACTTCTTGCTGCACTCAGGGCACCTCGAGTTCCACCAAATTATTTTGCAAAACAAAATAAAGTGCAAGGTGTGACTGCAGCTCACAGGAGGAACAGCCTGGGACGGTGGAGAGGCAGCTCTGGAGCTGCAGAAATTTCTGCTTTTTTGAAACAGAATCCTGACACACTCTGCTGTCTCCACTAAACAAAAGTGATGTAATTCTTCACGTTACTTTTTAACAAAATGACATTTWCAGGATGGGAACAAACCCTGATGTGTATTTAGGATAATGGGGCAAATCGCAGCTTTGAGATTCTTTTCACCCAGACTTTTGGGACCACACAAAAACCCCGAGTGACATCAGGGTTTTCCTGGCAACTGAAATGGAAAATTGAGTCACATGCAGAAGGTCATAGCCATCACAAACAAACCCAGGAATCCTCCAAAAACTCTCTGCCTTAGGCTGTGCCACCCCCCTGTGTCCCTGCCGTGCCAGGGAGTGGAACTGGATCATCTTCAAGGTCTCTTCCAACCCAAACCATTCTGCCATTCTCATTTTACACCACAGGGCAGCACCCAGCTGGCTTTGCTATGAAATTCCTTAATTCAGATTATTGCATAAAGTCACTCCAGAGCTCCCCTCCTGCACTAAGGCTTTCTGCACCCATACA
Source organism: Malurus melanocephalus (assembly GCF_030028575.1). Classification (NCBI taxonomy): domain Eukaryota; kingdom Metazoa; phylum Chordata; class Aves; order Passeriformes; family Maluridae; genus Malurus; species Malurus melanocephalus. Next base: position 134,954 of record NW_026623630.1, read on the forward strand.
TGGAGTAAAATCCTACAAATTCTTCCAGTGGCTGCTTCAAATAAAGTGATTTTCCCAGTCAAACGTTTCTCCACGCAGTTCCTGAACCTCTGACTCTCAGCTATGCAGAAATAAAGGACAGCCAAGCACAAACACATTTACCCACGTGTCATCTCCTGCTTCCCATTCCACAGCAGCAAACACTTATCTAGAAAATGTTCTGCCTTCCTGCCCAAAGGCCTGGCTTTGAAACGCCTCTGACTTTCTTAAAAGACTCCCAAAAAGTCACCGGGAAAGTCGTAACTCCATGTTCCATCCAAGGAGACAGAAAACATCATGCTCTGCCAGCCAACTATATTTTAATATTCTGTTTATAGTTATGGAAATTCRGCTCGTTTTAGCATCAATAAGTTCTGATTGTGCTAATCAGACCAGAATATAAATGAGCTTTTATTCGCTTAGGTTTTCAAACACGTAGAGTAAATATGGTCGAGGTTAAGCTTTCTGCTTTACAATGTTGTGTTATTTTTTTTAACCGAAAAAACTCTGTGTAAATTGTGTTCTAATCCCTGATAAACACTGATCCCTGAAATCTCACTGCTGATTTGCACATCCTGGATTGGAAAAGCTAAAGGCTACTATTAGCACATTTGTTATTACACAGAAAAACTGAGAGGTTAATTATGGCACAAACAAAGCTTTTGTCCAAGGCACTGGCAGCCACATATTTAAAATCACCAGAAATTAAAACCCTAAAGCGTTCATTTTGAGCATGATCATTAAGAACAACAACAAAAATCAGAACAGTTTCTGCTGAAGAGCTTTTTTTAAACACAAACTGAATTATTCTCAGTTCTGCTGTTTTCCTGAACATCTGCCAAATTACTCAGCTTTAGATTTTCAACCCAGTGTACCTTCCCTGGTTTTCAACTGTCAGTCACAACCTCTTTCATATGATTTTTTTTAACTCCACGGTGTCCTGAGCTTCCCAAGTAAAGGGCTGAAAAGGATGAAAGCCAAGGGTTTGCAATAACTTCCAGGACCTCACTTCTTCTGAAAGTTTGACAGTGTTGGCCCACACTAAAACCCAAAAGGAAAGGCTCCTGTCCTGTTCTTGTCATAGGGCAGGCAGGATTCGTGCTGAGGGAAATCAGGGAAAACTGGGAACCTTCAAAAGTCTCTTTCTCCAAGGTGACAAAAGGCCAAAGCCACACAACAAATAAGCAGCCATAAATACCAGGCAAAGAATTACCCACCCAAAAATTCAGCACACAAAGTCCTAAGGGACAGAGTTATCCCAGTTCCTATTAAATAAATATTTAGCATGTGGATTGGGTAAGTATTCCAGTAAGGATTACTGTCCAATGTGCCCAAGCCCCATAATCTTTTACAAGAAATATATTGGAATTACTGCTTCACTGTACTGCACTCTAAACTGCAGCAGGCAGAAGAACTCTGAAAGTACAAATGCACAGCCTTCGTGCTCAGAAATATCTGYAGTGACAAAATTTTATTGCAGGATAAACGCCTTGACAATTCCTTCCTGGTAATTTATGTAAAAATCAGAATTGCCAGTAGCCAAAATTTCTCCATTCAACTGTCATCAAATCTGCAATAAGCCTAATTAATGAAGATAAAGGCAGTGCTTGTCTCGTTGAAATGAAGCATTAATTGTCTGAAGGTGAGGATTCAGCATTAAGGTTAGACAGTAACTGCAGCATGAGGGAGCTGCTTTTCAACAGGAGGCTTTCTTCAGCTTGAAAGATAAAGGCAGAAAACCAAGGAGACTCTTCAAAAGGTATTAAAGGTCTCTCTTCGACAAAAAAACTGAGTATCACAGCATTTTCTGCACTTTTGGAATTAAATATCGTAACCGGTAAGAGCACGCCCACCATGGAAATACAGACTTTTGGAAATACAGATTTCTGGAAATCCAGACTTCTGGAAATCCACTGAACTTGGACAAAAGTTGRGATATCATTGAAGGTCTTTTCATGGGTATCCAGACTTCTGGAAATGCAGATTTCTGGAAATCCACTGAACTCGGAGAAAGGTTGGAATGTCAGTGAAGGCCTTTCCATGGGCTTTGGACTGCCCCAGTTTATGTTTAGCTAACCAGAAAATACAGATCCTCATGAAAGAGATTATTTTTTCCCCTTCCCTCATTCCAAGTGAATGGACAGAACTGTGGTCACCTTTTTACTGCTGCCCAAGGCTGCTCAGGGAGGGCTGAAAGCTGCAGAGGAAGGCAGGATTCACACAGAGCTCCCACCCCAAATTCACCACAGCAGCACAAATCCTTCCCTCCTGAGCCAAACACCAGGCTGGCTCCTGTGTCCACTCTGAGAGATRAGCCAGGTTTGGGATCTTGTAGGGCTCAGTACTTTCCCCTATTTACAGCACCATCACCAGACCCTGAAGCTCCTGCAACACCAAACCTTTTGGAGAAAAGCAGAAATTCTCCAGACTTGTTTCTCACTTTGTAACTAACTCAACGCAAATTTTCTGCCTGTGCAATGAATCCTGGCAGCCCAGCCATCCCACTAAACAATTCTGACAGTCATATTGGCAGAGCTGCATTTGACCGTGATGGCTGGACATGGAAAATGCACAAAAAGGATATTACTGTTAATATGTAAAAGCATTATACRTCAAGATCTGGGCTGGCTCTGTCTGAAGGCTGTAGCCCTTAATGAAAACTGAATTCGAACAAGAACAGTAAACGATGCTATTTTTTTTTTTTTCCCCTAAAAATTGACTTTTACCCATACAGAAACTCCTCACCAAGGACTAAATCTGAAGAGGATAATTCTGCTTTCSTTGTGGCATGATTTAATCACAACAACAGAGCAGTAAGAACACAGAAGGTTTGTTTTCATGCTCTTTGGAAAATAAAGGAAGAATCATGCTCTCCAATTTCATAAGTCTCCTAAACTTGATACTAAAAAAGAGGAGAACTGTGAATCTGATACATGACATTGCTGTGCCTGAGGGCACAACAGTTTATTTCYGTATTAGACTGAGAAAACAAAATGAAAAAATGAAAATGAAAGCAATAAAAACACCTGAATTGACAGAAAGAAATACATATAATGTGATCTCGTTTTAAACTCAAATGGACTGCTGAATAAGGAATTAGAAGGAAAACCTCCCTATTGGCAAATTTTAGTACAAAGTGATAGAACAGGAGCCAGGCTTCAATGTCCAAATAGTTTATATATATTGCAGTAGTGCTTTGGCTGGTTTGTTGTTTCTGGATTTGTTTTCCTGTTTGTTTTTTGGTCCTGATTTTTTTTTTTGACAAGGTTAGCAACGGCTAGATGAAACAATTTAATAATTATTTTTGGTTTTCTCTGTTTCAATGAAGTGCAGTAAACATGATGCTAGATTCACTGTTTGTGGTGGCAAGGAGTCAGAATTTTTGGAGAGAAAGTTAATCCAAGCGCCCAGTCCAGGTCTTGCCCTGGACATGCAGTTTGAAATGTGCCCTTTCATCTCCTGAAGGAGAAAAATTTTATGCATTGACACACAGAGTCCTCCTTGTTTCRTTTCTCTGAACTCCCTCTTTATTCACAGCTTTCCTTCCCCTTCAACCACCCTTCAAATGTTGTTTTTCCTGCTAATTCTCAGGAGGACCTTTAAAAACACCTCCCTTTCRGGGGAGAAGAGAGCAGTTGGTTTTAGCAGCAGGGAATAGCAGAGCATCACGAGRAAGTGAAGAAAGCAGAGGCTGTGCCCACTGAGCTCTGCTCTGCCCAGCCCTGGTGCCAGCTGGGGCTCCCCAGGAGCCTTCTCCTCCTCTCCAGTGGAGCAGGAAAATGAAGCCAAAATTTGCAAAGTGGTCAGAAAATCCAGCAGCCTCACCAGTGGAGAGGAGGGTTTTTATGAACTCATTATCTCAGATGTTCACCAAAGCCATCAGCAGCACAGCACACTCATCCTCACCCATTCCAGGCAGGAATTACCCAATTCCCCAAAGGACCAAGTGCCATCAAGGCACTCAGGAGGGGTGAAGACCCTAAAAGAATCAGAAGTTGCATGAATTTACTCCTGAAATTAATTCATGGCTTCACCACAACTCACAGCTGAGTTTGACACTTTCACTGCTGATAGTGTTTTGCATCTTTTGCTCATTTTCATCTTTGAAGTTGCTCTTCAGAGTGATTTAAATGTAACAGTGCCAAAGTGTGTGTTTGGAAATTCCTCTCCTAACAAGGCAGATATTTTGAAACACTGCATATAAATATATTTAATTTCATCACCTTTTTGCTTCCCAAGGTAAATGAACAAAAAGACCACGGGATCATCAGTCCCACAGATGTAATCACACTTCAATACACAAAACCCCAAGGGCCATTTTTTTTCCATTGGATCCTCTCCCATTCCCCTCTTTGATGAACTATGAAGATTCACATCGGATAAAGGAAAAGCAATCCAATAGAGGACACTGCAATAAGGGGCCTGGTTTGAAATACATTATCTGCAAAGACAGAGAATGTCAGGGTTTATAAGCCAAGATCAGCATCATCTCCTTTTCTGCAGCTCTGAAGTTATTTCTCAACACTGAACTGCAGACAGCTCTTACAAGAACTGTCTTTTTGCTTATAGGCAAAGCACAAGAAAAATGGTTTTCTATAGGGAGGCAGAATACCTGCTGATCTCTCTTAATAAGAGGTTAAAATAACATTCTCCAAACTGTTTGACAACTTGTTTTTACATTTACAGCGTGTTCTTACTAAAATCTGTTTTGAAATCAATTCAGCTCCAGGACTGCCACGTGGTTTTTAGCATCCTGCTGTTCCCAAAGCCCATTGAAGATATTCAAGCAAAGGGACCAAACAGGTGATGCTGGCACTGAACACGAGGCCAGGCTCCAAATATCAGATTTGTGTGCCAGGGCTGAGCCCTTCTGCAGGGGCTGGAGGGAGAAGGGTCAGGCAGCTGGAAAAGCTCAGTTCCTGCTGCTCAAATTGCATCTGTGTCTGCCAGGGACGCAGGGACAGCAGGTCAGTGATGTGAAATCAGGGATGTACATCCACAGTGGGTGCTCAAGGATCCCAAACAGCCCTGCCCCACAGAGGCAGCTGCCTTCTGGAAACAGGAAAATCAGCTTTTCCCTCATCTTCTTGCTGGTTCTCCAATCTACCAACTCCCCATGGCCACCAAACTGACACTGGGCAAACACCCAGGGAGTGACCTGAAATGGGTGCCAAGAAGGGCTGGGAGGATGGACACTGCTTAACAATGCCACTTCCCTTGCTTCTAAGTTCCTGACCAAGCTGAAAGCAAATCCTGGCCTCCTGAGTCTCCATAAAAAGCTGAATCTGTTCACATCAGAGCTGTGTGCAGGAATCCAACCCTGCTGAGGACAGCCAGGACACGAGCACCAGTCACAGGAGGAAGGGGATGGAGGGAGAGGAGGATCAGGAGGAAATCACAGCCAGGGAACAGCCTAGGGCAGCCCCAGCATTTCCCTCCATGCACCCCTGCACTGGAGATCTTGGAAAGCAAACACATCTGTGCACAGCAGACCTTGGGGACAGATTGTGACAATGAACAGAGCTGCTGTGGCAGCAGAGAGGGGACTGAACAGCAGCACCAGATCCAACACTGAGAGTCTGGCACAGCAACAACAGCAATCTCTGCCCAAATTCAGCAATTCAGCAGTGACACAGGGCTGCTCCTCAGGAATAAACCCCATCCTAATGCAAAGTTCTGACAAAAGCCACAGCAATCAGCCCCAGCCAGAATCTGAAGTGTCCAGGCACAGACAAACACATCTTACAGCTCTCCAACCAGCACTGCTGCCAACAGCATCCTGAATGCATTCAGATATCCTCTGCTTGCTTTGAAAACGCATCCCTGGGTGGAAAAACTGTTTTTAACTCACTCACTTTTAATATTTTGTATCATTTAACGTATCTATTGCATGCTCGCTGTCTGAACTCTACACAACTTTCGCATTTCAAAGCCTCTGGGTTCTGYTCCTCAAGTGCAGCTGAAATGTTGAATCTGGGAATTAATGAAAAGTTCTAAGTGAGAAGTTAGAGATTATTGTTACCTGCAAGGCAGCCAGCAAATGACACCAGGAGCAGCTGCTTCCACAGCAGCAGCAGCATCTTCAGTCGCCTGAATTCTGTAATTCGGGGTCTCTCGGGGGAGCTCTGTGTTTGACTCTGKCGGGTGGAGAGGTTTAACCTGTTAAAAGAACAGACATAAAACTGAATCCCTCGATGGCCCTTAAGAACTGCCTTCCATGTTAATGCTCTTTTAAATAAATACAAAGTTGACAGATCCTTTAATGTTCCTCTTTTTTTTCCAGGACTTAATCCCCAACAGAAGGGCGCATTCATATTTCACATTTTTTCATGTCTGTGAGGTGTTGGAAGTTTTATTCTCCAGCAGGAGCTGAGCTGACAGGTGAGTTGATTTTGCAGTTCCCACCAAGCTCCAGCACTGATTTCTTTGGGAGATGCAGTGGATTTAAAGGAATTGAGAGCACAGGAGGCACAACCCTCCACAGTTCAGCAGCTCAGCACAGCTGTGAGGAGCAGCTTGTGCTGCACTTGCCTTGTGCAAACCATGCTGGCAACAACACAAACCAGGAGCAGATTTAATTAAAACCATGTCCAACTCATGCTTTTTTCTGATGCAGTTGAGTGTGATGTGCTCACTGATGATTTTTTTTTTAGTTTTTAATTCCTCACTGGACTTCTGCACCAGGTGCAATGACAAGCAATAAAMCAATTTATTGCCACTTCTACCTGGCCAGATGATCAACCCTGGGCCAAGGCTTGCTAGCCTGAGCATGACATCAGTATTTGACTTGGATTTTTATCCTAAAATAGCTTTAYAGTAATTTTTCTTTAGTTGTATGACAACTCCAGCCTTTCTATTTCCTGGATGTTACATCCACAGCATCCTCTTTGTTCAGGGGAAAAGGAGATGGGCAGGACACAGCCCAGACWGAAAGATTCCTTCTGGAATAAGTGCACAGATCAGTGCACAGCAATGCTAAGGTCAAGAAAGCAACTCCTGATTCTGAGCAGCCACATCTGAGATGCCTGAACTTGATGGTTTTTTTCTATTAAACGTTTTAATATTGCTACAAATCAAGAGTTTCAATTTCAAGCTAAGCACGTCCAAAAATGAGTTCAAAGGGTCCTCTCTGATACATCCCCAACATGTGATTTGCTGGGAAAATTTGCTCTCCCAGAAAACACCTCACCCATGGCCAAAAAGAGAGATTTTTTTCCCTCATCCTGCTGCTCCTGACTCGTGAGGGATTGTCAAAACCATCTCAGGGATCCACTGTCACCTCCACACAGAACTGCCAATGAAGCCAAAGCTCTTCCTCTCTCATTTTCCCCAAGTGCTTCTAAACCACAAAATAAGMAAAACCAACCCCCTGCATCTTTATCAAGAAATAGCTATTGATCACCCAGCAGGAACCTGCTGCCAGCAAAGCTGCTCCAGAGGAAATCCCTGCAGGGATGCAGCAATTCCCAAACTCATCAGAAAGGAAGGGGAACATCCCACCCCAGGGCAGCTCTCTGGCACAGCATTTTCAGGAGCCTCAGCCAGGTCTTACAGATTTCAGATGGGAAAATGTTTGTGATAGCAACTCAAATGTTACTGGCTTCCAAAAGGAACCATGGGAGCACACTGAATTCTGTTAATTTTGCATGTTTAAAACCTCACAATAGTTCTTTGGCAAYATTTTAATTCTTCACRGAACATGCTGAGTTGGAAAGGACCCACAAAGAYCATGARGCCAAYCCTTAACCCTGCACAGGACACACCAASAGTCACACCACRGRMCTGAGAGCATTGGCCAAACTTTACTTTGAGCAAAAAAAAAAAAGTGAGGTCTCAAAAAGAAATGTAGAAGCCTGTTTTGAGGCAGATGGGCAGTTCAAGGCTTGAATTTTCTCATTTTCTGTTTAGTTTTTGAGTTAGTTTTTTAAAATTTTCTTTAACAAAGCAAACCTACAAAAAAAACACCTCAAAGCAAGCAAACTAAAAAACCTCAAACCAAACCAAACAAATAAAACCCAACCAACCAACCAACACACAAGAAAACCAAACCAAAAATAAACCAAACAAGAAAAAACTACTTGTTGAAACTGCAAACTTTGGAGGTGGCCATTCCTCCCCCTGTGTTTCCAAGGGGCAGAGCCTTCCCAAATAAAAGTTATTTATCCATGGACAGCCAGAGGCAGGTCCCAGACACAGGAATATCTGAAACTCAGGATTCCACAGTTTCAGTGTGTGTCTGGAGCAGCAAGGGCAGCAAGGGGAGAGGGGAGGAGGTAAAACAAGAATACTAAAGTAGGTCACTCTTCTGTGTCAGCTTTCTTGCAAGGAAAAGAAAAATATGGAGAAGAGAAAYTAATTTGGTTTTGTTCTCTAAGTGCTCTGGGCAAAACAGAACATGATAGATCCACTGCAGGCCAGAAAAATATCATAAAAATACATCCCAACCTCTGGCTGTGTTGTATTTTAATAAATTTAAATAYCTAAAGAGTGACTAGTAGCTATCAGCTAACCTTGTAAGACTGAAATTACTTTAAACACTTCATTTTCACTGTGCTCTGTATTATTTTGCTAATCTAGGATCTGTTCCACTATTTCCTGTGAAAAGCATCCCACTCAGGAGTGCTCAGATTTCCAGCTCTAAGCCAGATAAATGCATCCTTGTGCTCAGTAACGCACCAGTTCTTCAAAAAGATTCAAATCTTTTTCACCCCACAAATATAAAGTTAGTGAAGTTTCTCCTCAGTTTGCTGCTTTCCCATAAAATGAAGCCCCAAGTTGTTTTTTTTTCTGCAGAAATAACACCAAGGGCTCCAAAGCAGAGCTGCCCCTGGCCAGGTCAGTGGTACCAGGGTGTTTAAAGACTCTTGGTCAGTGGTTGGCACTGGAAAAAGCTTCTTGCTTGGAAATTGCTCCAAAAATTAAAAAATAAAAAAAAAAATCAAATATTGAACATCACTGCAGCTCAGCTTTGCTGTAACCTTTTCCTTTTCATTTCAATCATCTAAAAATTAAGGTCCCCATCAGATGCTAAAAACCCGAAAATATTCCATGAGAAAGGCWGCAGCGAGATGCTTTTATAATGAGATATTCCAATTATTTCTCCCTGAACCAAAGAAATCCAGGGATTCAGAATCCAAGGACAAGGCTGAGCATCTCCATCCCCTTCACAGCTCCCACAAAACCTCAGTGGTTTTCAGGTCCCCACYCCCCTCCCTCTGGATTTTGTTTCCAAAATGTCCCACCTTATAAATGAAAAGTAATGAAATATTAAAATATTTAATAGACAGAGTCATATTTATATCCCCCTTTACAGAAGCAAAGAAGGGCTGGGAAGATCAAGCATCATTTGGGGGTTTTTGGAAATAACTGGACTTAAATTGGCACCCCCAAAATTCAGCACTTTTTATGTAAAGGCAGAAAGAATAAAGAGAAATAGCACCTGCTGAAGTTGGAAAAGATTGTAAAGGAACAAAGGAATAGCCACAGAATATGCAAAAGGAAGTAGAAATCAATTTTTTAAATTAGAAAGCTTCCCATTATTAGGTAGGGCTCTGTTTTCAGAAGCCAGAGGTGTTTTGAAGCAGTAAGAAAGCAAAACTGTGAAGTGGTACAAAAAAATCACCAGGAAAAAATTAACAGATTTCATTCCTCTATTACACACTTTTTAACTTCCAAAAGAAAGTCAATTCTCATGAGTTGCTCCAACAATTTTTTTTTAAGAAAAACAACTGGTTACCCAGGAAAAAAAACCCACCAAAACAAATCACCAGCCAAACAAATTAAGTAGGATGGGAGCACACAYACTCAAAAAAATTCAGCCTCATTTTTTTCTTTTAAAATTAACCTTCCAAATCCTACGTACTTGCAAATCACATCATATGGCAGCTGATGTACAAAGAATGTCTGAAAGAAATAAAAAGTTTGGGAAAGGTTCAAGAGTCAGTAATTTTATTCAGTGACCTTAATTTTTGCTRTGCAGAGTCAAACACAAAAAGCGGTAGTTCCCTAAAGGTTGAATTTTTATTTCTAAATATAGAACTGGAACTTGTCASATCTGGCTGGCAAGTTCATTTTAAAACTTGGAGTTTGAGCGAGAGGAATCTGTAGAGTCATCGAGTCTAMACTAATCAGAAATTCCTGGAACTCAGGAGAGCTATGGAGACCCAGAACTTAATTTTTCTGTATCGATCACAAACCACAGCACAGAAAATCAAGTGATGTCCTGACACTAGAGGTCAGCAGATCTTTGCTGAGGGAGGGAATTATTAAAAATCTCAYAAAATCAGGGGATGATTTGGGKTGGAAGGGACCTTAAAGATGATCCAGTTCCAACCAGGGACACCTTCCACTGTCCCAGGSTGCTCCAARCCCTGTCCAACCTGGCTTTGGRCATTTCCAGGGATSCARGGRCAGYCACAGCTTYTCTGGGCACCCWGTGCCAGGGCCTCATCTGGATAAATTATGGGATTTACCCTCTGGTTAATGGTAAAATCATCTCCACAAGGCACCGTGAAACAATGAAGTGCTGAACACTCCACAAGAAGCTCAACAATCCCATTTTATTCACTTTTTGGGAAAGGAAGGCAACTCTAACCCAAACCATCTCTAATTTCCCTCAAAATTAAGTTAGCAGTTGCGCAAAATTACCCAACCCACTTGGTTTCAGTGAGGAAACACTGAGCTGTTCATCTCCCACACCACTGCACCCTGCAATTCCTACTCTAAACCTGAAAGGCACCAGTGCCATGACAAAAATATTCCAGCTTTGCAAGGTAACCCCACACTTACCTCTCCATGTTCAATAAATAAAAAGAAATAGGAAAATGCCACAATCACTTGGAATCAATTGGAAAATGCAAAGGAAAGGGAACTAAACCTCTGTAGCAGTGCTCCATCTGCCCCTAATTTATCAAGCCAGTCTTTCCCTAACACCAGGAAATCTCCAGTCTTTGCTTGGATACCAACCCAGCCCAGTTCACCTGGAGCTGTCTGTGTTGAGATGAATCCAACTCAAAAGTGCTAAAAGTATCTGCAGGTATCCAGGCAAGGGCAAACCTGTCCAGTGTCAGAGCTGACCACTAATTATTGATTAAAATCAAACTGCTATCTATTATTTGTGGCATTGAAGCAGAGATGGTTCCAGTTTAAGAACAGAATTTGGAAGGGATTTCTGTCAGTTGAAGGAGAGAGTTAATTCAGTTTGACATCAACCACCAGGCAGATCCAGAGAGTAAAATATCAGAATAATTTCATGTTGGAGATGGGAAAGGCTTTGGAAAACAAACCACAGAGGCAATATTGACCAGTGCAGAGGCAGCACAACTCCAAAAGAAATACAAATGCACCTACTGCACCTGAAAGGCTGCAAATAAAAAAAGGATTGACCAGTTAAAAGCTCCAGCAGCAAGACAAAGAACAGAGCTAAAAAACCTGCTCAGCAATGCTGCAGCTCGCTCCTGAGCTCAGTTTAAAACGGTGCTCCAAGGAAAAGTGGGATTGCTCCAGCTCCTTTGGGGTCTCATTAGCTCTGTGCTCCAGCACAGCTCTCATTAGGAGGCTGCTGGCCAGGTAGCCCCTGTTGAGGTGCCTGTGGCTCTTTTTCAGCCCTGCTGTCCCTAAAGACAAATCCTCCTGCCCAGCACACAAACCAGCAAGGAACTTGTGCAGAAACTTCTCCGTTACCGAGCACCGAGCAGGATTCAAGCTCTCTCCAGCGTGCCATTAGCAGAGAGCTCGTTAAAAGCATCGTTTTATACAAAATTAATTTACAACAGCTTAATAAGGAAGGAGCAGCGAGAGAGTTCTGTTACAGCTTCTCCTGTCTGGCTGCATTTATGGGCTCCCAGGCTCTGTCCCCAGCCCATCCATCCCCTGTCCCGACCCCAATATCCCCGGCACACGGATCTCACAGGTGGTTGTGCTGCACAGAACACCCTCCMTGAGCCTGTTCTGACTGCAGTCCCTCCTTCTCCCGTCTCAAATTTGTGTGACTGAGTGCCCATCCTCATCTCTCCACACCCAGTGTCACCGAACATCTCTGCCTTTTATCTCTCATTCCTCCTGACATTGCCAGCCCTGAGCACACCAGCAGGGTTTTCTCAGCTCACTACCTGCACTTGTGCCATTTCAGAGCTATAACCRCTGAAAAACCTTCAGCTCAGCTCAGCCTTTACCACAGGGAGTTATTCCATCTCAACAAAAACAGCGAAGTTGCAAAAAGAAAATAATTAAGGAACAACATTTATCTTCAAGTCCTCAGGAACCCTACTCTATTTTGAGACCATCACCTTCCACCACTCTGTGCTCCAACCACTCGAGAGCCTCTTCACATCTTGCCAGAGGGGAGAAAGATCACCTCAATCAATGCTGGGACACCCATGGGAACACTTCACTGAAGAGCCAGCTCTGCATTCTTCCCAAAATTCACCAGGAAATGCTCACCACTCTCTTCAAACTCTTGCCATTTAACCAGTTATGAGATACAATTTAAAAACATAAGTCTTCGAAACAACAGCAACTCAACACCCAGCATCCACCAAGCTCAATTCCCAACACAATTCAAATCTTATGACGTGTTCAGTTCCTGCCACTGGGAATTATTTCTGGTGTTGGCACAGTGAAAGTGTTACACTGATAAGATGGGTTAATTATTCAAATTCAAAAGGCAGCTATTCAATTAAATCAGAACTGCCTTCCCCTTTTGTGCATTGCTCAGTGAAACATCCACACATGGAACTTCTGTGGAAATCTGCTCGATCTCATCTGCACCCAGACTTTGTGTGCCYCACTTAACACCAAACTCACTCCCAAGTTCCAAGTAAAACCTTTATTCAGTGCCAAAAGTGTGCTTCCCAAACATCCAGGAGGAAAAGATGTTCAAGAACAAACACTTCCAGTGTCTCTTTACCTATATTAATCCGGAATTTCGCATATTTAGCACAAAGAAGTTTCAGATTCCCTACAAGTGTTCAAAAAATTTAAAAGTAGGTATTCATATGCACCACTCACTGCCAAAAGCCACCTTCTGCTGCTACTTTGAATATTTCCATTTATTACTTTGTAGAGATGCATTTCTCTATACCTCAGGAATTACTAAATGCCTTCCCATGACAGCATAAGTTTGTGCATTTAAACCCCCAATGATTTAAACCCCACAATATTAAAATTGCACTGCACCCATATGAGATGACCTGTGCTCTGCCCATTAATTCTTCCTTTCTTGCAACAACAACACTTCAATAATCAAGTTCAACAATTCTCAGGATTTTTTTTTTTTCCAGAAGAGTGACCTGTCAAAACCAAGGATTTCCTCTGTTATTTTCAGGCCCCTGCTCTTACAATTTTGATAACACACATGGGTCATCACCTCCAACCAGGCGTTCCAAGACAGGTATTTCCAGAGGGCAGGAATTCTCTGAACCCACACGACAGCATGTCAGAAATCACTTCTAAATAATCTAGGGCTCTAGAATTATGATAAATAAATCAGCGCTGTTGGGAAGGAAAAAAAAAAAAAAAACCAGTATGAAGTTGGATGAACTCTGCGTATCTGCAGTGGGGGAAAGGGTGAGACCTGATTTGTGTTTCTGTAAGAGGAATGACTCCATGTGAACAAACCCTCCAGGCTGCCTGAGCACTCGCTGCCAGAAGCACAGGGAACCTTGGGATGGAGGAGATGCTGCTGCTGAGCTGATTCTTAGTTCCTGAGAAGAGGGGTGACCATTGGAATCAGACTGGTTTGGGTGGGAGGGGATCTTAAGGCCCATCCAGTGCCACCCCTGCCATGGCAGGGACACCTCCCACTGTCCCAGACTGCTCCAAGCCCCATCCAGCCTGGTCTTGGACATTTCCAAGGATCCAGGAGCAGCCACAGCTTCTCTGGGAAACTGTACCAGGGCCTCCCACCCTCCCAGGAAAGAATTTCTTCCAAATCTCCAATCTAAATGTACTCCCTTTCAGTTTGAAGCCATTCCCTGTGTCCTGTCCCCCCATCCCTTGTTCATTCTCTCTCTCCATCTTTCCTTTGGCTCCTTCAGGCCCTGCAGGGTCACACTGAGCTCACCCCAAAGCTTCTCCTCTCCAGGAGAACAATCCCAGCCTTTCTTCCCAGCAGAGCTGCTCCATCTTCTGATTCCCTGGTGCTTCCTCTGGGCTCTCTCCAGCAGCTCCAGGTCCCTCCTGCTGTTGCTCCCCAGCTCTGCAGTGGGGTCTCACCTGAGCACAGGGGTACAGGGGCAGAATCCCAATCCCTTTCCTGCTGCAGGATGCTCCATTCCTCCTTCCAGACCCTTTATGAACACACCGAGCCCCAACAACAGAACAGCATTTCCTTCAAAGCGCCTTCGGCTCCATCCCCTACAAATCACTGCTTCAAAGGCCCCTTTCATCCTGCCCCAATAAAAACTCACGGCTTTCCACCGCATACATAATTCCACTTTGATATTCCCGACCAGGACAGAGCTGATCCGTGCCCCTCGCCGTGTCCCAGGTGGGATTCTCACCCACATCCCATACAGAGGGAATGCTGATCCAGGGAATGCTGATCCAGGGAATGCTGATCCAGGGAATGCTGATCCAGCCTGCCTGCCCTGGCTCCAGGGTCACCTGCAGCAATTTGTCAGCAGCTCCCTCCTCATCCAAAATTTACAGGCTGCTGAATTTCCAATGATGCTACAGCCTGCTGTAAAATCATCGACCTCAAGTGTTTTTGTTTTTTTTTTTTTTTAAACAGAATGTGCCACTCTCATATTCCCACCATACAGACATTCAGTATCTACTTAAAATCATAGTATAGGACAAGCAAGATCTTACACCTGAGATGGGCTTCAAACCCCAGGAAGGGAAATTCAGGGAGTTCCCGAACTAAAATCCAGGGAAAAAAGTGCCACAGAGTGACAACAAGGCAGCAAGTCTGTTTGAATAAACAGAACAAAAAAATCTGACACAAACCCAAAGCCTTTCCTAAAATCGTGAAGATTTAAAACAAATTGAAAATGAAACTACAAAAAAAAAAATCCACCATGGACAGACCACTAAATGCAACCAGACAAAACAGCAGCACAGTCAATCCACTTAAAAAGTGCTGACAATATACTGCTCTGCAACTTAAAAGAATGCAAAACTCAACATGAAAATGCCCTTAACATCCAAATGCACCAAAATTTACATCAGCTGTGTTTAACTTCTCCTAGGGAAGATGTTACTTTGATTTTCAGAGCTCTCTGTAACAAATATTGTTGCTCTTAGTCCCCAAAAACTGATCAAAATGAACACTCCAGCCTGCCTGGTCTCTCTGCCTACAGGAGAGGCTCAGAAACTCAATCAGAGGAGACACAAACAACATTTCCAACCCACTAAACTTCCCTCACACTGACAATTTCAACTGCAACATATGAGAAAAATCATTCTGTGCTGAACACCTTTAGAGCTGACAAATTAAACAGTCAGTACACTTCAGGTTTGAAAAACCCAAGAGACTTTTTAGGTTTAACAGTAAAAAGTATTGCTGGCTGTGTGTATGTATACACATATATACACATGTACTTACAGCTAGATAAATATACATAAAATATACATAAAATATGTATATAATATATATAAAATAGATCAATCCAATCATGTATACTAAAGAGAGAATTGCAGAAAAAAAAATCTCTTCTTTCTCACCTTCTATTTCTCCTTTTCATTAATGCTCAAGTGCCTAAAGAAACTTCATTCAATTTAAATGACATTTTTGTCATATGCCTAACTCAATAACTCAATACAGGAAGGAATCCTCCATACACCACCACAGTTTTAAGACACCCAATCAAAACTTAAAAATGACYTGTGCATTGCATTAGCCTGGAATTTTCCAGAAAAAAAACCACTACAGTTAGTTCTTTAATGCAAATGCAAATCTGAAATAGTTCCTGGCAGATGTGAGGATGAGAACCTGCAGCTCTCCCACCCAAATGCCACCATGGCATTGGGGCTGCCCACAAAGCCCTGGATTCAACTTGGCTTTTAAATGGAAAAAACCTCCCAGATTGCAGATTTTAAACTCTTTAATAATGCATGTTAATGCAGACTTTCCTGGCCAATTTACTCAGRGCAAGACAAGACAGCCATTCCCCACTGCCCTGCCAAGATCCGATGGCTGGGATGGTTTTATTTGGGTTTTTTAACATTAGGGAGTCTCATCCACCAAAAACTCAAACAAACAAATGGATTACAGCACTCAAAGGCATGTCCTCTGCATGGATCCTCTGGCACACTCAAATTTGATATTTTATTATTGCATTACTCATTTGTTTCTTGACCAGCATCATTGAAACTCCCCAGACCAAAGCTGACATAAAACTGATGCTCCAGACAGCACAACATTTGTTCACAGCCTGACATGCAACAGGTAAGGAGATGTATTTTCTCTGTTTAATCACAAAATAACAATTAATTCCCAGGAAGTTATAAACCAAGAGAGAAAAATGGGATCGATGCTTCAAGCATGGAAGCAAACAAGAGGAATAARGGTAAAAAAWTKGRAWTTWWKKYTTWWWWWMMRRYTYMMCYSSCYTTTYYTWWTYTTYWMAWATATATATATATAACCTGGGAATGGAGGAGCTTGATAGAAATATTCACCAATTTCAGCAAGGAACTGAGCTTTGGGAGATATGGCCACAGGTACCCTTMATCTATCCTGTCTGTGATTATCTCCCTCCAAGTCACATGCAGGAAAATAATCCCCTGCAGCACAGAGCACTGATGTGAAAGGAAAGAAAAGCTCAAAGTCACAGCTGAATGGTTCGAGCTGAACCCATTTCAGCACCTTTTTTTCCCTCCTACTTCTTCCTTGAGACCAAGGCAGCTTAATCTGCRTTGATGTCTATGAAGTTTCACTTGAAAAGTTCTTCAGTCTGAGAGAGTTTCCTCTCTGATGAATAGAAATAAAATGCTCAAATATTTCCAGGCAAAAGTTTTTCTTTCCATTTTACAAAAGGAACGATGAGACATTGCCTGAGAACTCGAAYAGTGCATTTCAGCCCAATTTCAAACCGGCAGCACAGATATTAATCAAAAAGTGAGATTGGAAGAGAAAAAACACACCCAAGCAGCAGGCAGAGCAAAATCAACCAGAGACCATGGGAAAGCCATGGCAGAGCTCAGGGGATGAGCGTGGCTGCTGTGCTGGCACATGACAGGAGAGCAACACAATCAAACGATTTTATTTACCACACAATATGATATTTTTTTTTTTAATTAATACTTTCATTTTAATAAACACTTCATCACCTCTTCCCACTCCTCACTTTCTCTCTGTTTTGCTCCCCACATCCCTGCTTCCCTTCATTAATTCAGTTCTTTCCAGCATTAGATACTCATTTGCTTCATTAACTCACTGCTGGAGGAGGGCAGYACCCAGACCCTGGGATGGAAAGGAAAAGGGAGGAAGGAGAAAACATGATGAACAATGAAATGACAGCAGTGCATCTCAAAAAATTGCAGTTTTGTGCAATTGAGATATTAGAATTATTATTTGGGTGTCTTTTTTCCTTAAGTCTCCAGGAAACTAAGTCTCAGCATCAAACCATAATTCAGAAAGAGCAGAAATTAAAAGTTAAATTCCACTGAGTTTTTTCCACTGACACTAAAAGATGAATGTTACAGTCTATGSYAAGATTRATGGATGCAAATATGGTTGATCCACCAAAAGCAGTAAAGAAAGAACMAGATTTTTTAGCCAAAACKGTGAAACAYCTCTTTTATCCTTCCCATGTAATGAGRTCTCACTTTCAGGGAGGAAAAAATCAACCAAGTATTTAAATTACTTAACAAGATCTCTCTAAATATCAGCACAAGGTTAGATGTGATAAAGACTCCACCGGCTTTGCTGAGTAGGTTTGACAGCTTTGGTATAAAAAAAAAAAACCTCCAAAACCCAAACAAAACTGAAAGGAGCAGAGAGCTACACTGAGATAACATTCAGTGGCAATGAGCCTAAGAGYATCTAAAGTACTAAAACAATCAGTTTCTTGACTTAGGAACTAAATTCGAATTAGGAAATCTCTGTCTGACAAAGGTCTGAAAAACATGGAAGGGAAAGAGGATGGGAGAGAGGTTAATTGGTTTGTAAAGTATTCAGAGTACCAAAATCCAAAATGTGCTAGCAGGATCTGCAGAAGGGGGATGCAGGGAGAGCCCATGGAGGGGCATGGGAAAACTAAAAATTGAAATTTTCAGGTTGAGGAGCTTTATTTAGTGATAATAATGATGATGATAATGAAGATGATGATATTGTTCTGAGGTTATTCACAGCACCAAAGTGAGTTTGAAGCACAGCTCCAGAACACTCGGGGAGCGTCACTAACCCAAGAGCTCCACTGCCCAAACATCACTTTCCTTCAGAGGGTAACRATTCTTTTGCACCATGTCTAACAGGAAAGCAGCAACAAGCCCCAGGCCTGAGGAGCTGCTGTTTTTCTTTCAGATCTCCAAGGTTCGCTTCATGTCTTAATGCACTCGGTGTTGCTCTCGCCATTAATCGTGCACTGCAGACCAAGAGAAAGTGCTTTTCCAGAAATGACCCCAAACTAAATTCATAATTCTTTAAAAAACAATAAACCCACTGAACCAGAAAGCTCAGCCCTTCTGCACTGGGCTACAGGCACACAGAGCTGCTTTATTCCCTTTAGCAGGATTCACTACCACCTTGATTTAAGGCACAGAGTATGAAGTGTTTATATGGTTTTACAACAGTCCTGTGTTTTGAGCCAGGACAGGAAGGAAGAGGCCAGAACACACCAGAGGTGCTTTATAAACAGAGACTACAGTCATGCTCCATAAATTCAATCCACCCCTAAATCTGTGTTTTTCTGTATTAAAGCACACTCCTGCCTCATTCYTCTTCCTAAGCCTCTCAGATCTAGAGCAGCATCCCTTAACTCTTCCCAGATGTTCCCACAGAACTCCAGATCTCCTGCATTTCATTTTTCTGCAGTTACCATCATCAAGASGGAAGATCCTCTCTGAAGAGTGGGTATTTGTGTGTGTCAGCATATCCACTGGATGGGTTCTTATCCTCCTCACAGGGAAAAAGTTATTCTAAGCTGAATACGGAATTTGAGTAGTCCCATCTATTAAACATGGCCTAAAAGATGCTGCAGCTGCTAAAATATTTGGGACAACTCAGGAGAGTGAAGGTGAAAATCTGAGCTGAAACAGAGCCCTAAAGAACACATCGTGCCTGGCTTGAAGTGGTGCCATTAAAGCAAGAACAAAGTATAAACTCATCTACGAAAAAAACCTTGCACAAGAGTACTCGAAGCTGTGCCTGCAATCCGTGTTTTCAACTCATAAAAAGGAATTTTAATTCTACAAAGGCTTTTGGAGCTTTTTTTYCTTTGACTAAGCAGACCATTAAGTTCACCTGACCACAATGGRTCTGGGAAGAAGGATATTTCAAAGCCTAATTTTAAAGGAGACTTCCAAGACTTCTTTYATCTTCCTATAATATTAATTGGATCTACATATACTGGACATGATGGAGAGGAAGAATACAATCACAGAGCTTTGCCAGTTGATGATAAAGCCTTGCTGGAAATTTTGGTTCTAGAAGCAAAGTCTCAGGTAGGTAAAACAGATCCCAGTGAAACAAAGAGCTGCGTTTTTTAGAAATCCTCCACACAAGAGAGAGAGAACTCATGGAATTTATCAGAATAATACATCAGACAGGAGGATTTGYAGAGGAACCAGATAAATAACAAATAAAAAGCGTGCCCAGAATTGCAGTTTGCTGAATTTGGAGAGAGGGGCTGGAGCCTGGGAGCACCCTGGGACAGTGGGAGATGTCCCTGCCCATGGAATGACCTTTAAGGCCCCTTCCAATCCAAACTATTCCAGAATTCTCTATTTCCTTAAGCTCATTATGACTTAAACTTTACAAATTTAAGAGTAAATGGGTTTTCCATCAGCACACCATTAACATTTCTTTTGTSAAAGTAAGAAAACCACATCAGCTCTCTGCTGCCATCCTTGCTGGTATCTGAAATCCTGTTCACAATGGTCATTTAACCAGCTCAAATCATTTTGCAAGGCTATTTCCTGGGAAGAACAGGAATAAATCAATCTGAGAATGGACTGGCCATTACCACCTTTAATTAGACTTATTGGACAAGCTGCTGAGTCTTTTGGAATAGAAAAATGTGGATCCTTACCAACTTAGAATTAAAAGAAATTTGAATTAGAATTACAGACAGTTAACTGTCTGCTGTGTTTCCTCCAGACTGATGCACTTGAAATTTTTCTGAAAATACAGAAAACTGCTGATTCCTCTCTCCCAGCTGCAGGGAGCCAAGGGCTGGGAGGAGATGGCCTTTGTTACAATATTGTAAAGGCGCATCAGAACAGAGGAGACTATTTTTCTTCACCTTATTTTGCTAGGTTACCTGCAGGGGAAAAAAAAATATTATATTCTGGATGTTGTTGTAGGCTCCAGACAAAAATTCCAAGCCTGGTTCTCTTCAAAATGTCACAATGAACTATTATCTGCTGGACAGGGAAGTATGTCCATGTCATGAGGGATTTACACGTTTAAGATTTACGTGTAATTTTTTTTCAGGCTGGAAATACCTACTGTGACAATGCCCAAAAAGGCAGCAGGTACCTGGTGAGGAATTAAAGGGATTCAGTGATTCAGATCAGAACTGATGCCTATTCTGCATTAAGTAATCAAGAGTCCATCTAAGAATGAGAACAGACTGGAGAAAAGTTCAGGTTCAATCCAAACCTCACTATTGTTTTCTATCAGTTTCACACATTTTAGTGCTGTTTTTATTCTCTGTTCACAACTGTGCAAAGATCTGGGAGTTTTTTGTTCTATCATGGTAACACAGAGGCATGAGCAGTTAACTGTGCAGGTGATCAAAAAAAAAAAAAAATCAGGATTTTCAGATGTGGGGAAGAGAGGGCTGGGCTAGAACAGCTCACCAGGAGGAACCAGAGATGGTGGAGCTTTTCAACTTCCCTAAGCTGCTTAATTCCAGATAAGGAGCTTATTGAAGCTTCCTTAACCCTGGAGAATGTTCAGCAAACGACAGCAAACAGTGCTCAGGTGAAGCTACACTTGGGACAGACACTTGAGCAGTCATTCTGCCCTCTCACCAAGGAAAAAAGCAAAAAAACAAATCCAATTCCCCTCCCAAAAAAATCATCTGTCCAGGAAAAGTCAGGCACAGTTCAGAAGGGGTGAGGTCCACACTTGTTTTCCTTGATGTTTCCCATGGATGAAGTGGGGAATGGCACAKCAAGCCCAGCTTTTGAACCAGAGATTAATTATTTCACATTTCTAAGCAGAGCCTGACTATGAAGGAGCTGCTTTGTGGCACTTCTCCGAAAGCAGAAGAGCTTTAGAAAGGAGCACAAACACTGCAGCCATCCCAGGCACCAAAGAGACCTGCTGAGAGCTGTTCAGCTGAAAATAAACCTGAAAATAAACCTGAAAATAAACCTATGAGCCCTCGAGGGGTCCAGTCAAGGGTATTCACTGGACAGGACAGACACAAGGCCAGAGTCCTGAGGATTTGGCACAGCCTTGATTAAGTTCCATCCAAGCTGGGAAGTGGATGAATAGCAAACAGGAGAGAGACACTACAGTCCTCTCAGCAGGYATTGAAGAAAACCTGAAAACAGCTCTGAAAAGTCCTTTTTTYCACCTCGGTGCCTTCTGGAGAGGCACCACCACTTGCAGAGAGAACACACCAGGGGTGTCAAACAGCAGATCAGGGCTCAGCAAACACCACAGGGGCTGGCACCATCCCCTCCACCTGTCCTGAATAGGATGGGGTGTTCCTTCAACTTATTTCAGCTGTTTTGTACCAGGACAAATCCACACAGCAACTTTCCAGCCTCCAAAAGCAACCAGTGAAACACTGGAACCTTCCACCCCTGCATTTTAGCATGGGAAGCAAAGTTGTATAGCAGGGAAGAGATCGCTGCAAAACAAAGTGCCAAGCAAAATCCACAATCTTCTTTTATGCTAGGAGGAGAGGGGAAGAAACTCTACTTATTCTTCATTTAACAGAGGCAGAAGAACAGCACATCAGATATAACACCTCTCCTGTTTACATTTKAAGCTTATCGAGGAAAAGAGATGCTCAAAGAACCCATAAACCACAGCTTTTAAAGCATTAGGAACACAGCTCTTTACCAGAGCCGTAGCAATTTTTATTTTCTTCAGCAGCACAACAGGGAAAATAGTCAATGTGAGATTCAAAATCAAAGAGCTACAAAAATTACAGCGAGAAATTGAAAAACTGCACGATCTATAAACAGATTAAGAGCCACGACTGAAAGGAAAACTGCCATGTGTATGCAACCACTTCAGGAACGGCAGAATCTGATTCTACAAATGGTTTGCCATTCCTCTGGAAGGTTTCATTGCTTTTCCCATTGTAAATTCAACAGGATTTTTTAGACCAGGAAAGATGTGAGACAATCAGAGAGAGGAATAGCGCTGTGTGAGAAGGCARTGCCTCAAAAAAAGGGGGAGAACAGGAAAACAACTCTGGTTTACATTAATTTAGCTCCTTCTAGGACAAAAGCTTACTCTTGCTTAGTCAGGAGTTGAAAACAAACAAGTCCATGCTCAGGAATGGGAAAGGGTTACACTTGAGCAGCTGCTCAAGAAGGAAAAGAAGAAAAAGAAAAACCTTTCCTTCTGTCAAGAAGGAAAAGAAAAACCCATTTCAGTGCMTTTCCCCCRCAGCCAGGCAGTGATGGCACAGAGCTCCCAGGGCTTGGACAGCTCCAGGTGAACACACCAAACTCAAGTGTTCAGCAGGAATTGAACCAGCCASAGTCTGCATTTGGGCAAGCGAACACAGGTACATCTTCCTTCTTTCAGCATCAAACACTTGAGTTTGATCTCGAGTTTAAAACCACAAAATGTTTTCTGAGGGGTAAAAAGCTCGCTGTGCAAACAGATGTTTTTGGTACTGACACACAAACACAACAGCTCTGCARCATCAATAAATCCTTATCCAGAGGAGGTGAACACTGCTACAAACATGCACCTAAATGTCCAAAATGATGCAGCTGAAGGACTACAAACCACAAAAACTTGGGGTGTTCTACTGATTTTGACAGTGGAAAGGAATTTACCCACATCAGGGTAGATGCTGATGACTCCTCATCCTGTTTCTTTAAAGCATTTGGTTTTAAAAAGTGAAAAAAAACCATGTCACTGTTATTATTTAATTGTGTCTGTTCCTTGAGGACACACAACACTTGAGAGGTAAAGAGGTGCTGGTGGCCAAGCAGTGACCTGGCAGAAAATGCCACCAATTCCACCCTGCTTTATAAACCAAACATGCATACACAGCCTTTTCTTTTTATTGTCATTTACAGCTTACACCAACACGCTGGGCTGAGATGGTAAATAAATAACCCAGGGTGCTGCAGAGAGATCTCCTCCCACTCTGCTTTGCCCACACAACAACCTGCACCATACTCGCAGCAGCAGGCACCAAAAAATTCCTATTAAACAAAGAAAAAACCATCACAGGAAATGCTGATATTTTAGTAATGAGCTTTTGATGCAAAAATTGCACCACCCAGGGCTACTACCTGCTCCAGCATCTCACAAAAATCAAATATTTCCTCACTCAGTGAGGGTACCAGTGAGTGGGTGGGGGGTGGCAAAAAAAAGACCTGGTTTTCATGGATTTAGAAACAAACTGTGCTCAAGCAGCAGGACAGATGGACAGGCAGGACGGAGACATCCAGGAGACTGCAATCAGCAGGATAAAACCAAAACATTTTGCAATATCCCGGGAAATAAATGGCACTTTCTGCATCCACCATAGCAGTTGAATTTCCTGGTTTCTCCCCGTAAAACACCTCACAGCAACATGTCATTAAAACAGGATTTTTTCATCTTACAAATTCTACCAGGAATGCTAAGAGATGCCAACTCCAACAAATGSAATGTCTTCACATGCAGAGAGGCGTGATCCTTCTGCAAATGAACTATGAAAATCTGGATGCTTGCAAGCTAAACAGAATTCATCATTTACTGATCCACTCWGGATTGGATTAGACAGGAATTGCTCCTTATGTAGTCAAGTACAGCAGTACATTGGAAATTACTGTCCTGACCTCAGCACAAGCAAAAGGGATGCTGGACACGCTTCACATTAAGCCAGACTGTGGAAAACCAGCTGATTTTCCCCACCAGTTTACTCCAACGAGAGGTTTACAGCTACAAACAGCTGTAATTTATTATATTTTAGACTTCACAAAAGGCCTGAACATGTTGAGCAATAATACTCTTCAGAATTGTCAAGGCCTTTTGAAGTGAAATATGCTTCCCACATCAGGAACATGGCATTGTGATTTCAGCAGCGCTGGAAAGCCAGTATGACTTTTTATTTTTTTTAATGAGACAGTACACAAAACAACAGGGATAGGGAGAAGAACATTTTTAGAATAGTTAATGCCAGGGTAGACCGTTGCTACTTGAAGTGTTGGTGGAAAAATAATCTGGATTTAACCACAAGTTTTCAATGAGGCTGAAACCACTGTTTTGAAACGACAGTAAAAKCCAAGATTTCTCACTTCTCTGTTAAAATGGAATGTACAGGTGTGTCCTTCCTCAACTGCACATCTCAAAAGCAAAGGAACAGGATATAGGGAGAGATCTATAGGAATAGACAGGAGACCTGCCCATACCTGGTGCTTCTCTCAGAGCTGTGTCCATCACCCCTCCCTCGAACAGAACAGGTCTGGACCCCACACAAAGAGATTTATTGCAGTCAAAACTGCTTTATTTCGTTTTCTCCATGTAACCCCCAGCCCTGCTCCAGCTCCAGCTGCTGGAATTGCAGCAGATCAGGGAGCACACMGCTCCCCAGGATCTCAGGGAGGTCGCTGGCATTTTCTTTTAAGTCACTTTTCGCCAGCACGAAGATTTTTTTAAGCTCCTTCCTGCTCACACCTGTTCACTCCTCACCATCACAGTCTGTGCTGCCCCCACAAACTGCAGGTCAGAAATGCATTATTTGTGTTTTACAGCAACCAACAACTGGCTGGCAAAAAGAATCTCCCAGACAAGGCTGGCCATCCCTGCTTTTTCCTTCCAATTCCCACTCACTCCAAAGCCTTTCACAGCTCACATCTCATTTTCTGGGGCCCYCCACCCTGGCAGGTTTTAAACACTTCATCATGATTCAGCCAAACACAGATTAAGGTTCCTCCTGTGTGCAGTCAGGATTAACAAAACACCAAAATACATGTCCAGGTTTCAAATCCTGCCTGTTCCCATTAAATGAGTTTTTCTCCAGAAGAACACAAGCTGCAGGTGGGATTGTCCAAGGCTGAGCACAACTTCCCACCGCTGCTTCCCTCAGCAGGAAATGCAACACCTTTGCCAGTTAATTATTCTTTGCCTTCATCAACACATCTAATTTTCAAGAGAAAAATACGTGGATGTTATAATTTGGGAAGAATTTCCCACATCAGCTATGCCAAATGAAAGTATTACTTATTTTAAGAAGTATTATTATACTTTATTGTATTTTAAAAGGGAAACTTTGAGAAACTAACTGTTCTTTCAAACAAAGTCAATGCTATCAACACTATGACTTACATTTTAATTTTCTCTGACCAAATTCAACATGCAGATTGTAACTTTACACCAAAAAATACCAACTACCTGCATTATTTCTCCACCTGCCCACCACCTTCACTCAAATAGAAGACAGAGTCCATCAGATTTTTGAACTCCTGCCACTTTCCCTCACTCTGCATTAAGTCTTTTCTTTGTATCAGACAGCACACGAAAAAAAAATCCATACACAGTAAATTTCAGTTGACTGTAGTCAAAGCTTTCTTTCCTCTTCCCACTTTCGTTACCCCAACAGCGCTGTCCTGGACACATTTTTGTTTAAAAGGCCATCAACTTTGATCTGGTTTTCATCTGTCTCAGTGGACAAGAGAACTGTGTGGCTTTTTGAGCACTGAATCAGAAAAGCACTTCTGAGCTCACGCAAACCTGCAGCATTTACCTAATCCTTTCCTCATTAAGGCACATTACAATTAATGAYTATTTAATTTTTCCCCGAAATTCATTTTCCTACACCAGATCTTATAAAAYGTGGACCATCAAACCTCCACTGAAAAGTTTGGGCTACAATTTTAAATATTTTCGCTAAATCAAAGGCGGAGATGTTGGCTCAAGAGAGGACCACAGCTCTTCCAGTTTCATTTTGCTGCATTCCAGTTGTTTTTCAATGGGATAATCTCTGATTGAACTATCCCTGGTTTGGCTGAGAGAGRGGAATTTCAGCTGCAGAGCTGCAAAACAAAWCAAATAAACAAAAATACCTGGGAAAAGAGTCGCTGTCACTGCAGATATATTTTAAGGACAGCAACTACAGAGCACCAAGGCAAGTCCATTYCCAAAGCCAGTTTCTGTGACACATTCCGTTTTGAAGAACCAAAACATTAAGTTCCTAMGCTTCCTCAAACAAAAGTTAATTTCAGAGTATGCTGCCATTTAATCCATCTTGGCATCCCCCATGCACAGCTCGAGTTTAGGCAATGCTTTCATCACCCAAGTCCCTTGAATGAGTAATTTCTCATCATTTGGATCTCCAGTACTGATCAATTCCAATGTGTGCATCCCAGGGGATCTAATCCAGCCTTCCCTGGTTCCCAGACATGACCCAGGAGTTGATGTATTTGGTG